>NC_060920.1:5592948-5895832 GCF_021234035.1 Daphnia pulicaria
AGAAAATATTAAAAGGCCCTTTTTTCTTTTTAGGCTACTTTTATACTCCCACCCTAATCTCAATTTTCCCCGATGGCACCCGTCGTTAAACTTTGACCATTGCGCCCAGGTAGAAGAACGCCGAATAGCCAGCAGTTGGACTTAACAATCCATTCGACATTGTCAGCTGACCATCAGGAGAATTTAAACGGCAGCGGAGTATATGTTAAATTCCTCAACAATAAACAACAAGTGGGAATTGAACAGAATTTTTTAAACGCATCGACCCTTGGGCATAGAAATAAGGGGCATCAATGCAGTCGCTGAATGCAAACAGAAATAGATTCTCGCTCCATAGAAGTGAGCTTGGCTTATAAGATATACGTGATGTTATAGCAGAAAAATAAAAGATTAATTACGGGCATTGAATAGCGACGCGAAGAATAAATAGGGAAAAGAATCAAAACGATTGAATATATGAATTCCATGCGCGTTGTAGCTACTTTTATGTTGGAAATAATTTCTGAATGAATTCGAACGGAATTTTTTTAATGATGAGCGAAAGAACAGCTGAACAAAAACAAAATATTTGCGCTAGAACAAACAAGTCGTATATAGTCAAATGATCTTTGATTGGTCAAGGTATAGCTGAAAAAGCCCAAAAAGAGCGATATTAAAGTAAAAAAACATTTCGAGTTATAAAGTTCTCCACCCTATTGAAGGCTTTGAAAAAGCCCAAGACGTGCCGAGAGTTGGTCGTCGTATAGGTTTGGCTCTAGGTACGGACAGATGAAGTGATGAGGGACACACCCTGGCAAACAGGGCGGACATTTTGAACGCAAGACTCGGCTAACAGAATGCAGAGAGAACAAGATGGCGCTCGTTCCAGAAACATCTCCTCCCGCCTAGTGGTTGAATCGAAGAACGACGACGAACCCTGGACGCCAAAAAGTGTTTCAACGCACGCGGATAGCGATTGCGAGACGGATTACGACGACGGCTACAACACGTCGGTCTTCTAACTATATTTAAACTACTACTCGCGTCTCCGAGTTTTTTCTTATTTTTTGGTTTTTTTCTTCTCAGTGTTTGATATTTTATTTTGGCGGTCGGTCGGTCGGTCGGTCGGTAGCAGTTGAAACGCGTCATGTTCAGGGAGGTTCTTCCGCAGCTGCTGCACGCCGCTGACATGTTTTGAACAACACGCCCTCGTTGCTACGGCTCCCCTGTACGCTTTAAACTCTATCATCCCTTGTCGCCGCCCTGCCGAAACTTATTCTTTTTTTTTTTATTTTTAAATTTTTTTTTTCTTCTTTTTTTTCGCTCGAGATTCCCTTAAATGTGCTCTTCTTTTTCGGTTGATTTGGGAGGATGTAAACAAATCCATTTTTGTCCGCACCCACCAAGAAAAAACGAATTTATTGGAACGTTTAAGTTGGTATTGATAATAATCAAGCCCAACATCTCTACTCTGATGGACTATTGATACGAAATTCATAAAAACATGCAACACGTCATTGGAAACTATAACGAATAAATTAGTGCACACTTTCTAATCATTAAAATACATGACAGTTGTTCAAAGCGGTTTCTAGTTGACTCTTGGCAGTATGCGTCATTCTTGCTTGGCGAAAGTGAAAATCTGACTCAAGTCCACCCATGTCAATGTACTGAATAAGATGCAACAGTCAGAGAAGTGAAATAAAAATACCAGCAACTCCAAAACAAAGAAAAGACTGGAAAAGACGCTCGAGGAAATGAAATGTTCCATGCCATTTTCCGAGATGTTTAAAACCTAGAGAATTAAGATAACGAAAGAAGGGATTTCAAGTCGATAAAAGCGAAAATGAATGGGGCGCAGCTGTTGGATGACGTCACCGGGAGAGGAAAAAAGAAATGGAAGGAGTTTTGTACCTTTCCGGTTGCGGAGTCGCAGAAAGCCCCGCGTCTTCTCTCTCTCTCTCTCTCTCTCTCACTCTCTCTCATCCCTCACAGAGGAAGTCCCCACACCGAAATAGCTCCTCCTTCGCTCTTCTAAAAGTACATATATAATTAACTTGCCATCCCACATCGCCGATGGATTTATGGCCTGTTCTCAGTCATCGGCTAAAAGCGTCTTCCCTGATATATTGGACAAAAGACTTTACAGTATCAACAACGTATTTAATCAGGCAATGGGCGAAAATAATTGAAATTCTTCACCGCAACATGTGTGATTAATCCAGCATCCAGTCAACCATCATTACGACCTAGAGATTTGTTTTATATTTAAATATTTCAAAAGAAAGAAGAAAAAAAAAGTCAAAGTGTCCGTCAACGTCAGACAGATGGAGTAGTCCAAGGTAGTATAAGCAAGCTATATAGACGATAGGGGAAAAACAAAAATTCAGAATTGTGGTCTCACTAAAAGTTAGGCATCACCTTAACAGCTGCCGGAGCAAAAGTGGGGGGGAAAAACATCACATGCTTCCATCATGGCGCAGAGTTAGACTCACAGAGAATAAAGATTTGAGTTCTTTGTGCGAACGCCTCTCCCTATCAACTGTCCTAAGGAATGATGCCCATGTCCAAGATCCCAAGGTGTTCACCGACAGAATTTCAATTCTTTCGTAAGATATTGAAGTGGATACGGTAGTAATTGTTTCACGTGCTCCAAATTGGTTTATTCCACTTTTAACGAGTTATCTTTGCGTGTATACCTCGTTATATTTTAAAAAGATGCCTGTGGAAAAATTGGGAATTCACTAACGGTAGTGACGTTCATAGAAACTCACCGAAATGCGAGGGGATTGAAGTCATGTTGTTTTTCTCTATTATTATTTACAAGATGTGGAAGCTTCTTTTGAACGCTGAGCTTCCAACTGGATCAACTGGTAATTAATAATGATAAATTATTAACGAGCAACTATTTTCGTAAATCACTGAGGCGATGTGCGGACGTTTTTTGTTTTTTTTTTATTGGCTAACGACGTAGCGATGTGTAACGAATAGCGCCAGCTTTTCGAAAAAAAGAAGAAAGAAAAACAAAACAGATTCGCGCAGGATGGAAATAGAATGTCGAGTCCTTCCTTTCGCACAAAAAATGTCCACGATAAACAGCGAAAAACCATTCGAATGTAAAAGGCAGTTTATGCCTAAATAACGCGACACGAGACGAAGCTGAACTAGAATCATTACATCCGTTGCTAAAATGTAGTCTTCATTTAACATAACATAATCTATATTTATTAAATATGCGTGTGTTTTTATTATATTATGTGTATACAAAAATACAAGTTCTAAATTTTTACACAAAAAGTTAACCAAGGAATATATTCAATAGCAAAATTTTCCCCTTGGATAGTAGATTTTTAACTGAAAGGACGAAATCTAATATGTAAATTATTAAACTTACACACTTAACACTTCATTTAACTGCTAGTTTAACCTAGACATTCAAATCTCGTAGAACGAATGGCGACTATAACCAAATTTGGTTTAATTAAGTCACGCGATGTTCATTAAAACGGGTTTCTTGAACAAAGAAGTGTTACATGCATTCAAACAATAATTGTAGTCAATTTTTTTAATGACCAGCAGTGATGATATCACATTTGAGTTAACAGTAATTTTATTTCAACTTCCCACTTATAAATATTATTGTGTTATTATATATGTAGCCCCAGGATGTATGTACGTTTCATTTTGTCATTTAATTCTGTTGTAAAATATAATTTCCTGTGTTTTAAATAACGATATCTGAACTGTATTTTCCATGAAATATTCACAAAAGTCTTCGTGGTGGCTGTAACAGAGAATAAAGTGGAGCTGCAGCGACTCATTGAAACGGCCAGCCAGCTACTCAGGAGCATCTATATTTAAACGAAGCGTTTTCCCACTCTGATGTTGTATCTAAAAAAGCCTTGCGGTGTGCAACCTCGGAAACAACTATTACCCGTATTACCCAATTTCGTTGCCCTTCAATCAAGGATTTTGCCGGATTTTGCTTGACTACCCCAATTTTCGTCATCAGGTCAACACATCACACGACATGTTCTTTGTATCTACCAAATTTCTTGTTCATCAGTTTCGTAAACTATTTTTTTCGTTTATTGAAAATTAGTGGATTACTTTTATGTAGTAACTAGCAAAGCATGTACGTCTGATTCGAAACAAATACAACTGTATCCTTGGCCGTACTTATTTGTTTTTCCGATCTCGAAAGACAGAGATTTGGAATAATAATTTCTTAGGATGTTTAAAAAAAAATCCAACGTAGTTGGTGATTCCGGATGTTATTATGGGCGGTCGTTCCTTCCTCCGGGGCCTCACGCAGACAGGATCCTTTACGTTTAGAATTCTATTTATAGTGCTCTAGACATCTAAGAAGGAAAATAAAGAAAATTCAAGTTAAAAAGAAAGAAAAAAAGAACTGTGTATATACGTTTCTTACCTTATATCTCGGCTGCTGCGTCTATCCACAGCTTTTTTCGTTACAATTCGTGTTTTCATCGCCTGCTGTTCCAAGCATTGCGTAATAACCGCCGATAGTTTGGAAACTGTATTTGCACATTTATTTCTAATGATAACAATCAAATAATATGAGAAATTCAAACAGACACGACTTTCCAAACTGCTGCAAATATTCGCATCGCCGTTTCAAATATGATTAATTAAAAAAAAAAATTACAATAAAAAATTTTAATTTCACAGTGTATTTCTTTAACGAAGATCTCAGAACCATAATTTTCGTCCTAGACTAATCCGCGTTGATTTCAATGTAGGCTACTTTTTCATAGCATCTTTTTTTTTAAGGTTTCACATTGCTGGAAATTTAACCACAGTAAATAAACATGAAAAATTCTCGTCTGAAAAAAATCCATGGGAAATTGGGAATTGAGTCTTTATATCTTGTTTCTTTGTTAGGTAAATAGGTACGCTACTTTCACACTGTTAAATCAATGTGCTAACTGCAGAGTAAATAATAAATAAAGAATAAACATTGCCGAAACCTAACTGTATTCATATAACATTAGTAACTTTTTGTGAACAATAGTTTAAATAAATTTCTAAATTGTAAAATTGATAAATGATGTCGATAAATTATTTTATCGAGTAATCTAATCTCTAATCTCATCTATGATATAAGAAATTAATAATTTAAATTCATCATGAATACAAATTACCTTCTGGTTAAAAGGTGCCGCTAGAAGTTAAAAGGTGCCCACACATCTTTTAAACATTCTTGGTCCACCTAGTTTCTCAATCGAAAACCGTTAACTAGGTCTGTGGAGTGTGGACATTGTGGTTAACTCGTCTCATTTCGCATGAATTCCATGGCAAAAAAGCATTGAGATATCCTGACTAGATTCGGAAATGACGTTGCAGTGCGGTTAGTTTACAGACTAATTCATCACCAAATATATTGTTTTCGTTAAAAAACGTTAAAGCTGTAAACGAACCAAGTTATTGACTTGTTAAAAATTATTGAAAAATCCGCCTGAATCCTAGTCGTCTTATTGCTTTCCTCGTCAAACCGATTACAATATCGCCATGGACTATTTTTTCCCCTTTTGTAAGCTAAGAAATCAGAATCTGTAGGCTACATACTAATTTACGTCCTTTTACCATTTTATATTATTTAGTCGTGATGCTTTTGAAATACGCAAAAAAAAAATCCTATTTTCCACAGATACTTTGACAATATTATTATATTAGATCTTTCTTTCAGTTTCAGACAAGATTAAATAAAATTCCTTCATGATGTTAAGATGAATGATCATGGAGCTCAAGTTACACCGGACGTAACCTGGTGTCCTATTACACATGTACGTATACATATCGTCTATTTCCTTTATCGGTCAGCTAGAGATTCTATATAGCGCAGTGAGATTGAAAATTTGTGCTGTTTTTCAAATTATTTAAATATGCAATTAAATAGGCACCCATGAACAGTTGGGCAATTGGACCATAATACGAAATTTTTCTCAAATTCTGCTTTCCCATCTTTTCCGTAAAATGCGCAAACAAAAATGAACGAACCTGCAAATGAAGCACAACGAAATGTACAGGAAAACAACTCACTTTTTATTAGATCAAACCAAAATGAGTTAAAGCTTCGGTAAGGCATGGTTACATCTCATTGTTAAAACATATTGTTGAAAGGTCTCCTTAAATTGCTAGTTAATTCTAAATAATCTAGGTTCATCATAACTTCCCGATATCATCTTTTCTCTCTTGGCTTTCCTGTTTCACATCGGTTAACTTGGTAGATTCGGAAACTGCGGATTTGATGTTCATTTCCAAAGAATCACATGCCAAAATGAAAGCACAATAGATGTGATGTTATGTCATTCAATATTCTGTGTTGATTCCTCAACTCGACATTCCTGAGAATTCCTTGGCATTTGTTAAAGGAGGAAGAGCAGAACGGAAAAGAAGCACTCCTTCGTCCGATATAGTACTGGTTCCATGAACACTTATGTGCTCATGGTCAGTTGACGCCGTACTCATGGTTGTTGCAGGAACTTGCAGTACAGGAGTAGTTTCGAGCTATAAAAATAATTACAAAATATACTTTTGTCTTCAAAACAACCGAACTGAAATGATGAATAATTTTTTAACGATTTTTGAAAATGGCTTACATTAAAGGTTTCGAGTAACCCAGCCGATGAACTCGGCAACGTGACGGAAACGTTTGAAACTTCGTTACTGACAGGTTGGATCTCGGTTTGTGGATCTTCTTCTTGGTCTTGAACTGGTTCACCGGGTTCTTGTTGCTCCTGCTGATGCTGTTCGATTGATGTTCTCTCATGAATTTTTCTATGCTTATAGTAGTTGGCACGGACCCGGAAAGCCTTGCCGCACGTGGGACAAACGTGATTCTTTTCTCCAGTATGAAGAGTACTGTGAATCTTAAATTGTATTTATTTATTTATTTTTTTTTTGAAATTAGAAAGGAAAAATATATAAATTCGTATAAAGATTCAACATTAATATTAATGAAAATACCTTCAAATCTTTCAACGTTTTGAAGGCTTTGCCGCAAATTTCACAAGCAAAATTTCGCACTGTATTATGTACGTAACTCATATGACTTGTTCGTTGTTTATTGGTTCGGAAGGTTTTATTGCATTCATGGCAAGCAAATGGATGCTCGCCGGTGTGTATCGTCATGTGTACTTTCAAGTGGGATCGATGTTTGAACCTAAAAGGGAAATAAACTAGTCATTTTAAATGATCTTCAGGAATGCATAATTTAAATGGCGCAAATAAGCTTAATTTAAACGACGAAATAGGATAACCCAAGATTTTGAAAAAAACTTGGTTTGCCAGGACAAAATAAGGATGTAAACAATTAATATAAAATTGAAAATAAAGCTTACGCGGCATTACAGACGGTGCATGAATATGGGCGGACACCCGTATGAATTCGAATGTGCTGTTCTAAATTTGCTTTGCTTTTAGAACCTTTGCCTAAAGTTTCAATAAAGTTATTCTCAGTGCATAACAAAGCTTTGTGACGATGCTTTTAAATGTTATTACCACAGTAGGGGCAGGAGAAGAGGGGCTCGGTGATGGCATGTCTTTTAACGTGTGCATTCAATGTATAACGACTAGCAAATGCTGCATCACAAATGTGACACTTAAGGTCACGAATCCCAGAATGGGACTTGACATGGTTTTCTAAGGCAGTTTCTGTCTTGACCTTAAGAATTTACACATAAGAAACATAAATAAACTTATGTTCAATGAGAGTATAAAACTTAACAGTTTACCTTTTTCCCGCAAATATGGCACACGTATTCACCCTCATTAGCATGTAGTGTGTTGCTATGTGTGATCTGTTGAGCTTTATCAGGGAAACGTGAATCGCAATACCTGGAAGGAAAAATAAGGATTCGCATTAGTTGACGAAAAATCTTAAAATTTAAAATTCTGGTCGAATTTTCTGATGAGTTAAGGACCAAACAGGTAAGGCAATGAAGTTTTGAATAACAATGATTTGAAAAAAGCTTACTTGCACTGGTAAGGTAGAGGGTTATCCTCCGATGGATGCTTATCCAAGTGCTTCTTCAATTCAAAATTAGTTTTGAATCTTTTGCCACAAAGTTCACACGTAAACAGAAATTGCTCATCCTGTATCACCCACACAAAAAATGCATGTATACCATACATCTAGGATTGACTGGTCATTCTTTTTATATACCTTCGAACCATGAACAGTTCTTTTATGGACACGAACCGTAGTGGCTCGTTTAAATGTCTTCCCACATACATCGCATTCATGCGGACGTTTGTTTGAATGAACTTGGCGATGAAGCACAAGCTTCGAGTTATCTTTGAAGATTTTTCCACAAGTTTCGCATGGATATCTGTGAAAAATAAAGAAATCAAAATTCATTATAATGTGTAAGTATACTTCAAACTTATTATTTAATACTCAGCCAGGTGTGAGAGTCTATGGATTCGATAGTAGTTTACTGATCGGCAAACCTGGGTAAAATAAATTTTTTTTAGCAGTTTTACTTAAAAAAAAAAAAAAAAAAATGTATGAAATCGTAAGAAATTAATAATCAATACTTTATCACAAAGCTGACATGGGAAAATGGGAACTGCATCATGAAGAGTGGCATAATGTTCCTTCACATCCTTAGGGCTACCTCTTATCTCTTCAGTGCAATATTGGCACTTCCACACCTGATCTTTGCCACCACCCACCAGCATTTCAAAAATCTTGGTATTCTGGCCCTTTTGTATATATTCTTTCAGTCTTCCTGCTTCCTCGTCATCAAGTTTGCGATTCAGCTTGGATTCAAGATATTCAATGGTGAAAACCAGTTTCTTTCTTTTCCTTGGTACAGGTGGATCAGATTTTCTTGCAAACATTGCAGACCGAGTTCTTTTACCAATGGAGTACTCCTCCTGATAATAACTACAAGATTAACCAGTCTGGAACAAAATGAAATTTTATATCAAACACAAACTTTGTCCTCTGTAGCTGACTGGTCATCAGTTTGATTTTCATCGTCATCTGAAAGACAATCAGATGAATCTGATTCTTCCGAATCTTCTCCTGACAAAATGCAGGTATCTTTAATAGCTGTCTCCAGTAATTTATCAGCACTGAGAGTTGTTGTTGTTGTGGTAGTAATAGGGATGGCTTCAGATGTATCTTCCTTCACTACATTGTTTGTTATGTTGTTTTGATTCGGAGCAACAATTATGGCTTGATCTTCTATAACTGCTTCATCATGAAGTTGAACACCATGCTGGACTGCCAATATCTTTTGAGCATCTTGACAATGATGGTAAAAGCATTGTAGCTCTTCAATTTTACTGGTACACGGTTGGCAAAGAGTTGTTGGTAATTTGTCACATTCTTCAATCTTAATATCAAGGAATCTGCCAATAAGAAAACGTTATTAAGCAACCCAAGAGTAAGTTAATAAACCACAGACCAAGCAGTGAAAATCCAATTATCATTATACCTTTTAATCGTAGAGACCAAAGGATTTTCACCATTTTCAGAAAAAAGATTTAAATACACAGGATTGTACATCTGAATTCCACATAGCCTGAAAAGAAAAATGCAAAACAATGATTCATTTTCAAGTTAGGATAATGAACTATTTCATTATCAAGCAATAGATGATAAAAAAGTAATTACCTGCAGGTCCAAATAGATGATGGATCAGCTGGATTGATTCCATCACCTTGATTCACCAATAACACATACATTTTCCGAATACTTTAAGGGGTTTGTAAAATACACCGCAAGTATTCCTGTTCGAAAAGTGATCTTGGTCTACACCATGCGTCAAGCGCGTCACAAAATGGCGGACTTAGCATTGATGACTGAATGCTTCACTCTTGCTTGATGAAGGTGCAACTACAACTACGCTGACAAAATCCCGTGGAATAAATCACAGACGTGTTGTAACCGTATGATGTTCGTCATTACATACGTCACATAAGATCTTAAATATTCGTGAAATCGAGAGTAATTAATAAAATAAAACAAACTAACTTGTTTAGCAGGAAAAAGTTAGTATATATCGTCTCGCACCGATGTAAGACACATCGATAGTATAAAAAAGAAAAAAGTTTTACTTATGCTTGTTTTCAATCGTTATTCGGGTGGTAATAATTGCTTAATGAGACTTATTCGCTCAATAAATTTCCTGCAAATTTTTATTTATTTAAACTAAACGTTATTTTTGAAAAATAAAATTTCGAAGCCTTCGTGAATCGTGACGTGCTTTCCCTGCGGCCGATGCAGTGTTAAATATCCGCAATTCCTTTTCTGATAGCACACTTGCTCACGGGATTATTTAAAAAACAATACAATCCGGGGTCCAATCCGGTTGTGCAAGCAAAAACAGGGAGGTTACCGAAGAATTGCAACAAATATTCTGCAAATATTTTTCTTCGTCAGCTTTGCCAATAGACTACATAATAATTCCAACTGCCCCCGAAAACAATTTAGTGTCATTAATCACATGTCAAAACAATTGCTTCAAGAGAAATATTAATAGAAAATCAAATGGATTAATATCTTTTAATAATTAATAGTTATCTACGAAAACCCAAATTGTAATGAACGAGCTCTTTAGATTATTCGTTTTCCTATTGCTATTAGCGCGGCGAGTTTTATTTCTCTGTACACAATCATGTCGTATTACCAGCCATGTATGTAAAACCTAAATTTTACGTCCGCCTTTTGTATGGCGCTTGAAAACAACTTGAATGTACTATGTAGAACGTTGCTATGAATAAACTGAAATCTCCTCCTTTCCCGGAAGTCTCGCTTTTTTCTTTAAACCCTATTGATGGTTATCAGGAGGGGATTCAACATTATACTTAATCAAGAAAATCCCCTTTTTTGTTCAATTTCATTACCTACTATGTTTAGCAAGACACCACACCCGCATCGAGCGACGCGGCGTTCACATTTTCGGCATTTTCAAAGGAAACGCCACGTCGCTCGATGCGGATTGGGATGGGACTAGATGTGGTTTAAAAAACTTTCATTTTTAGGGGGAAAAGCGAATTTTTGTAAAATAAACTAATGGCTCTAAACTCAAATACTCTACGGAGGGTTTTAGGATAGTTATAATTACATAAAGCCTTATTAAGGAAATTACGGGAAATGGCTTAAATTTTAAAATGTCCCATGTTTTCATAAACCAACGCTATCTAGCGGCCTCTTTAGAAGAAACTAGCAGAAGAAAAATTGAATGCTTACATGAACAACAATTCAAAAAGTTTGCGACAGTTTCAATAACTTTCAACCGATCGAACTGCAGCTGTGCAGCATGACAAGTTATTTTGAACAAAATCGAACAGAAAAGCAAACGATGAACACCAGGCAACAACAGTGAGCATAAGTTATTACCCTTAATTGAGATGGAATTAAACCCTGAAATTCGAAATGCTTGTAGAGCATTGTTGGAGTCATTAACACACAAGAAAATCAGTGAAGAATGTTCGTCTATTAATGGAGTCATCCGTCAGCTAAAGCAAGATTATGACTATATTACTGAGCAAGAAGTTAAAAAGTCCATTGAAGGACTTCAACATAAGTTTGACATTCATGCAGAACATGAGAAAAGTCGACATTTCCAAAAGCTTGTTGCTGATTACATCCAACTCACTGCACCCACAGGACTTACACACCCAACATGGTCCATTCTTCACTTGCTCATCAGGCTAGCGTATAGACCTACTGAAAGAATGGGGATAGCAAGAGACGGATTTATTCTGAAAAACTTGAATATTGAAAACGAGAAAAGTGACTACAAAAGCATTGAAGATACTGGAAACCTTATGAAATTTGATAAAGAAGTGATACATTCAATGTCTGACACTATATTAAGTACATGGACAGATAGTGAGGATGATGACATTGAAGTAACAGACAATAAAGATGTAAACTGGACAACATCATGTGTAGTTAATCCGAATATTCCACTGTTTTGCTTCTTCAAAAAACCTGTCATTCGAAATTCTTCCTTAAATGACTTAATTCAGACAAGATATAGTAGTGATTCCACATCAAGAACTTGGACTGACTTCCAGCTATTGCATGAAGTTTTATGGGCTCTTCAACAATCCTGTGATAGTAATTCATTCTTCGTGTCCGCCGAAACTACAAATTCTAGTGTTCAAACTAAAGCCATTAGATTGGTTGGCCTTCCACATCTTAGTTTGCATTTTTTCCGACAACTTCTTCAAGCGATACGAGAAATTAACTTGTTTTCCAACAAGACATCCTCACAAGAAACTTACACGTTGACACATCAAGCGTACGCAGCTGCACTCGCCAGTATTGTCGCTGATTTTAAACAATCAGTTTCCGACTTCGAAAAGCGCGTTGCCGAACAAAAGACCACACTTACCTTAAGTCATCTTTTGCTATTTCTGAAACCATGGGCCTCAACTATTTCCAGTATTTCTGCAATGCACAAATCAATCATGCAAACGTCTTCTGCTCCAACCGATAACAATACGCGCGTCACCCATCTGTTGTCAGTTCTGTTCGATTCAACTCAAAAAGCACAAGTCGCTAACTA
This sequence comes from Daphnia pulicaria, assembly GCF_021234035.1. NCBI lineage: Eukaryota > Metazoa > Arthropoda > Branchiopoda > Diplostraca > Daphniidae > Daphnia > Daphnia pulicaria. The sequence continues at coordinate 5,605,482 of NC_060920.1, forward strand.
CTCCACACTTTATCCGGTTTTGCTGAAAATTCTGTGTTCGTCATTGGAGCCTTTCTTGAATATGGTTGATCTATGGCTTAGCCAAGGACAAATTGTGGATCCTTTTCAGGAGTTCGGCATTATTCGAAACGAAGCCATTTCACCTCAAGATGAGCGGTTCTGGTTTGAATCTCTCTTGTCACGTCCAAGCATCCCTTCCATAAACTTTCTTAAACCATTGATGGACGATATCTTACTAGGGGGTCGTTCGGTGGAACTCCTTACCAAATTAAAAAGAGAGTTTATTGATATGAACTGTGTGACAGCATCCACCTGCCGCTCAAAAACCTTGGCGGAAATTTTTCGAGAACGCTTTAATAGACTTGCTTCATCAGACCCCTTCCAGTGCGCCGTTTCTCAATCATTTACTCTTTCTGCGCCGGCCACTGCTAATCCAAAACAAATTAATTCCAAGAACCCCTTGCTGAGCAAGGCCTTTAAATGTCTTCGTAACGATTTCTGCCGAAACAAATATTCTGAAGGTCAAGAGACTCGATTGGAAACATTAAGTACGCCACCGGAATTCTATCCGCTTTTACCTTTACTGGAGAAAAGCCTGTTGGAACCCATGCGAAGTCGCCAGCGCCTGGTTTGTAAGGCTCTTCTCGATACCTTGTTTGAGAATTGTGCCCTTGGACAGCATATCCGGACCCTTCGCCAAATTCACTTCATGCAGGCTGGAGACCTAATGGGTCGCTTTTGTCTACAGCTTTTCCAAAAAGTATTTAAAATTTTAAAATGTTAGAATTTAGAGAGATTATCATTATTACTTTTTTTATTTTAGTTCAAAATCGGTGACAAGTGGGACAACGAATCTAGCCTTACTTTATCCCTTCTCAACTGTATATCTCCTAGGATGAGTCAATCTGCTCCGTACCTTTTTGTAAACATAAGAAAAGGCAACAACCAACAAATGTCTGTCGTAAATCTATCGGATCTACAAATCAATTACAAAGTGCCATGGCCCGTCAATTTGGTTGTTACCGAAGAATCGATGGTTCTCTACAATAGCGTGCTCAGTTTCCTGATGAAAATTAAACAGGCAATGTTTTCACTTCAACGCTTGTCATTCAAAGGTAAACAAAATTTCAGAAACGCTTTCCGTTTAACGTTTATATTAGTTTCAGTTCTTTTTATCCAGCGCTCAATAGTATGGACATTGAAAAAAGCGGCCGCCCAAGACAGAAAGAAATGCTGCCATCTGCTGCTCTTCGTCACCGATTACAACTATTGCGGGCGTGGCTACTTTATTTTGTTTCCAGTGTAGATAATTACATAATGGAATGCGTTTTGGAGTCGTCACACATTCGCTTGGACATGCAACTGGAGAGTGCGGTCCATCTTGGCCAAATTATTGACAGCCACCACGATTACGTTTGCTCTATTCACAAACAGTGTCTTCAGCAGCCTTCGGGTGCATTCTTGCGCGATGCTATAAACGAGGTTTTTTTTTTAAAAAAGCTCTGGACATTTGTGAATTGTGAAACATTTACCATTTTAATGCAATGTTGTCTGTATGATAGGTTCTCTCGATTTCAATGGAAGTAGCGAATGCTTGGAAGGATGGAATAGAGTCGGAGAAGCTGACTAATCTAGAGGAAAATTACGTAAAGCATCACCAATTTGTAGCAGCCGTCCTTGAAACAGATAGCGCACATTCCATGCTTCCTCTGGGTAATTATCCTGATTCCAGTTATCAAGCGCAATACCTCCATTTTGTTTACATTGTGTTTTCTTTTTTTCTACTTTGCAGTCGAAACGCTTGCTGCTGCCTTGATCCATAGCTGCCCAGCGACTCGACGAAATTAACCGTATTGATAATTCTGATTGGTTTTCCTGCTTCAATTTTGTAAACCAACGTTTGTGAGCTAAAAGTATTGAGAAGTAAAAATGATGCAACATTAAATAACAAACTATGCAAGAAAAACTTCTGCATCTTTTACTAAATGTTAATTAATTGATTAAAACTAATGATATTTGTAAGAACCAGTATGCTAGTGATCTGAGTCAAACGTTTGTCCCTTTAAAAGAACGAGTCCGTGCAACTTTTTGACGAAAAATTGATTTTTCGACACTAGCTTTCAGTTAATCTAGAAAAAAAAACTAGTTTTTCCGGAAACATGATAGATCAGTTCTCCTTCAACAGACTTGTTCAGTCGTTTTATTATCCGAGGCTTTTTCGCCGAGATCTTAAAGGTTCAAAATGCAAGAAAATATTCTTCCATTTTCGGCTTTATTTTGGCTACCCATTCTAACCTGGTATGGTACCTCTACCTAATCCTAATGGTATTCAAAACTTACGTTGTTCAGATCGAAACCTTTTTTTAATGTAACGTATAATGTATTTCATTTCCAGCAACTGTATTGTGAAGGGGCAAAACTGGTTTTCCCATGTAAAAACCATTTCATAAACCGGAAAAAAACGTTAGAAGTCTCGATAAGGCTCATCTCCATCCAGACATTTTTCATCGTATTGTCCGTAGCCTACTTGATAAGAGTTTACGGCAATCTCATTTCCAAATAATAATAATGGAAAAAAATAATAATAATAACAAAATCATTTTAAGCACAAATTTTTTTCTCGTTTATTAAATAAAAATCCGTTATTACGAGGAGACATTTAAAATAGTCAATCAATACTCTGATTTCGATCCGGTGTGTCATGGCTCGCTCTTATCAAGTTATCGATCCAAAGGGAAGACTGATATGGTCCTTGTTCTCCTCCTAGTTCCGCAGGTAAGATTTCTCGTGAAAGTATTTGATGCAAGCTGGACAGGTTATTGCCATGACTGAAAATCTAATTTAAAGAACAATAACATCAATATGGATTTCTTTCATTTATAAATAAAATAAACAGGTTTGTCCAATTAGTTTTTTTTTCATTTTGAGTCAGAAATTTACAAAGCAAATCTTAAAATTTTAGACAACTCATATTGTGTCCCGTCCTTCAAGGAATACGCTTACGATAATAAAAGTTTTTAATCTTTAGACTTTTAATAGAATAGCACTATCTTATCTTTGTCTAATTTTTTGGATAAAACATTTCATTTTTTTAAAAGTACACGGTGTACCTTTCCTCTTGACGTTCCACGTAGGAAGGGTTTAAGAAGCGATACAGCAGCTTCAATGTACCACTAAAAATAAACATAAATATTTGAGATACTGTATAAAATTTCTGCAATACGATTTAACAAGGAGTTCACCACTTAACACACCTCCATGACGGAAAATTTTGCGCTCGATTTGCGCAAATTTTCTTCTTTTAGGTTCTAGCTCTTAATGTGTGGTATAAATGAAATACACTGAACAAGAGTACCGAAAATTCCCGAACACACACAAAAAAAGAAATATAAATGTATTACTTAATAGTTTTAGTAAGAAAAAAAAATTTATTCAAACTCAGTAAGTAGTGAACTCTTCGTAAAATAATTTCAATCAAGTCTACTTACAGGTTGTGCGACGCAGTGAATAGACTTGAAACGGACGGGATAACTACACATTTATAAAGAAGAACGTAATTAAACAAAAAAAAAAAAATTATTTGAATATTGTACAGTACCAATATTCTAATCCTTCGGCAATCTCACGTAATGCAGCGGGTTGAAGTTTGCTACACTTTTTTTAATGAAATGGAAATTACTTTGATAACAATTTTCAAAATTTTATTTTTTCACTTTTTTCATCACCAACCTGTTGAAAGGAAAATTGACTCCAGTCTATCACGAGAATTAAGCCTCTCTCTCTAACCACACAGTCTTGAAGAAGCAGATCGAGAGATAAATACAATGCCTGTGATTGTAAAATGAATATTAAATATACGTAGTATTAACACCAAAATCGCATGTTGCGAACCTTGTGGATAGCGGATATTGAGTAACGACTTCTGTTTAAATAAATAAATAAAGTAAGTTCATGTAGTTATTAATTAAGCAATTTGAACAATATTACGGATCCCACTGAGCAGCGAACAAAACCATGATACGTCGTCCCCGACTGTCTCGCCGCTGTAACACACCAGGTAGACCGTCTTCTAGTGCCTGCTTTATCTATGGTATATTTATGTAATGCAATAATAAAACCAAAAATCAAACAAAGTTAACTAATTAAGGACAAAAAAAAAGAAAAAAAAAAAAGAAACTAAAATAAAGATCTACATGTGTATGTGTTGCAAAATCTAATAAAATTTACATTCAATAACCCCCGATTAAAATGACGAAACAGATTTGCACTATTTCTGTATTTTTACCAAGTGCTAAGATTTTTTAAAGCTTACTTATGGCTTGATTGCATATATATACTGTATGGACATTTTTGTTTCTGCGCTTGGGTACAGTATTACATGATGATACCAAGAAGTAAACTTCAGAAAACTTCAAAAAAAATCAGTAAACTTACTAAGGTGTACAAAAAAAGGTAAATTTTGAATGAAGGGATTTTATTGGCTTAAGATGAAAGATATCGATATTTGACAATGATTTACGAGATTAAAGCTTCTTAATAGACGAAGTTTAAGAATAATCCTTACCTCAGCATCCTCGATCTTTAGGCCAAAACAAAGTTCGCGGTTTCGATGCAGGAAACGAAAATAATTCTCGTACACTTCGAGCGCGTCTTTGACACATAATTTCCTCGCTCTCAAAAATCGCATCAGGAATTCATCGTCAGTTTGAAGAGTTCCTACGAATATATGCATTGTAGCCCACTGTTAAGAACATGTTTATTTTTTGCTAGCCTATACAGATTTTTCTTTTTCTCTGTTAATTATTTCTAAAACCGTTTTGTGGCGACATTTTTTTTGTGTTTCGACATATTTGTGCAACTTGTGTGTGGCGGGGTACATTTTACAATTGACCTTGGCTATCTAATTAATTACATGTAAATTAAGACATGTCTCATGTGCAAGGAATTTAAGTGAAACGATAAATATTTTTTGTATAATGTATTTAGTCTACCAACTTTCTCTTACCGGCATCGGGGCGAGCAAGTACTAAGGCTCTGAGAGCTGCTAAAGCGACATCCGGTGAGAGTGATGAGTTGGCTGTTTGAAGTGAAATGTCTAGATCTCTTTTAACTTCAGCCGTTCCCCAGGCAAATTCAGAAAACTCGGACATGTCGCGTTGAAGTAGGTTATTCCCTTTTGATTTTCGAATAACATGGGCGTTGTATTATATAAAGCTCTTAAACGTATACGACATCAATAAATTCGAATTGCACCGTCCAAAATTTTCTCGCATATTCATATAAAATATGACAGAAATGGACGTAGGAAAAGAAATCAACAGGACACGATTCTCTTTGGGAAATGCAAATGCTTCCAAAAAGTAAAACACCTCACAGGCTTATTTCCATCCTCTACCTTCGACTCACAACCACAGAGCTTAAGAGTGAGACTACGGAAGAACGACCAAAAGAACGGCTCAGGTATTTTCCAAGGTGACCAGCAGCTGTGCTACTTTTCTTTTTCCCATTAGAAAACCCAACGGCCATCTATGGATAAGCAACTCGATGTCATACCACAAACGACCTTATATTCCACAATTAAAATCGCGGGAACTACGTGTTATAATACGAAGATCGAATCGAATGCATCCGAATGGAAAATTAGAATTAGTGGACTCTTATTATAATAATATCGCCTCAGAACAGCCCATGATATTTTAAAATGCATGAGATGCATACATGCATATATCACGCCATGCGAAAATTCTTCTCAAAGAAAATTATTTGCAATTTGAAAATGTAAGAAGGAAAAATAAATCACAGTTATTTAAAAAAACCTCGAGTAAATCTTAGTGAAATTTTCAAAATTGTTTAAAGACAATTTTTTTTTATTTAAAAAGATTAAATTGCTTCGAGGATTTCAAAATGTTATTGCAGTGTTATAGATTTTTACGATTCTTTTTTTTTCCACGAGGGTTTTGCTTTCTTTTTTTTATGGCGGAAACACGCAGGTTTCCACAGCGTTTTCTTATGGATTCAGACAGATTGCCATAGTTTTAGAAACAAATAAAACATTTGCTATATTTCAATTATGCTGTATTCACTATTCAGGCCGTACAGTCGCTGGCTCATTGCTGATTGGCTGTGTAAGCCGGAAGGGCAGACACTTCAGAAACGATTGTTGGCCTTGGGTGTTGTAGGCTGTTTTGAGTGGTGTAGATAGGATCAACAGGTGTGTTCATCAGTTCTAGGGAAAATATAAGAAAGTAGTAGAATTTAGTATATCCTCAGTTATAGTGTTGTTCAAAATTTCCATTCCTTGTACGTAGTTTTCTTGAATAGCGTCAGTTTTGTCTTAAGAAGGAGTTCGATACGAACAGAAGTAGACAAAAGTAAGTGACAACACAATATTAAAAATGTTTGATTTTGAAATTCTTAATATCAATAATTAATTTATGCCTTTCTTTTTTAGTGATTTTGCAGCTTTATTCTCTGATTATAATGAGCCTTGATTTCTGCTACATGGTTTGTAAAGCATTTGTGATGTGGGCTTGTATCTTCTATCGCACTCTTTTTCCAGCTGAACTGAAATCCATCAGTGGAAAAATTGTCCTGGTAACTTTGAGATTTAAGTTTATTATTGTGAAAATGAGTTATACACGAATACTTTTATTTAGATAACAGGTGCAGGACGGGGCATTGGAAGAGAAGTTGCATTACAGTTTGCACAGCTTGGATGCACAATTGTTTGCTGGGATATTAATCTAGAGGCTGCTCAAGAAACTGCCACAGAAGTTGAAGCTATAGGGGGGAAAGCAAGTGCTTTTCATTGTGATGTTTCACAACAAAAAGATGTAGAATTAAAAGCTAAACTAGTGAAGAATGTTGTTCCACATATAGACATTATTATCAACAATGCTGGCATTATGCCTTGCCATCCCTTCCTCAGCCACAGCATTCAAGAGATTGATAGATGTATTGACATCAATGTGAAAGGTTGCATCTGGGTAAAAAAATATTTTGCTTGTTCTTCCCTTTTCCTTTTATTTTAATGCTAGAATGATTTAAAACATATTTTATTTCTGGTTCTCTATGTTGATGGTATTTCATCAAATGATTTATATGTGATACTCTATTGGCAGGTTGTCCGCGAGTTTCTTCCAGGTATGATAGAGCGTAAGCAAGGTCACCTGGTTTCTATGTCCTCCATTGCTGGTGCAATGGGGTGTGAGAACGTTGTTCCATATAGTGCATCCAAATTTGCCGTACGAGGAATGATGGAAGCATTGACAGAAGAAATGCGACGTGACAGCCGCAATTTAGATATAAAATGCACGACCATATGCCCTTTTGTCGTAGGTAAGTGACAATCAAGCAACAAATAACGTGTACCTGTCAATATTATTTACTTATTCCATCTTAATCCTGTGTTGTTTGCAGACACGGGACTTTGCCAAAGACCGCGCGTGAAGTAAAATAATAACAATTACATATTTTCGTTACATTATTCCTAAATTTTTTGATTATTTTACATAGATTTCCAAGTTTCTTGCGTGTTACAAATGTGAAAGACGCGGCTAGTATCATTGTTCGAGCTGTGAGACGTGGAGATACACTGGTATTCATGCCTGAATATGTCTATTACTTCTGGCTTCTCATCAAGTAATAAGTCCAACCAGTTTCTTTCCCGTAATTTTTACTACATTTTATTTTGCATGGCGTTTTATTTAGGATATTACCGTCCCGGGTCTACGATTACGTGGTAGATTTTTTTGATACTGGATTGGAACCACATGACGAATGAAATAGCCGAATCTCTAAAATCAGATTTTTGATTTATCATACGCTAGTTAGAACTAGCGGTGCTGCTGGTCGCTCACTGTAATTTTAATTGTGTGTGTATTGTGGGTAATTCAATTAATGCGCTATGGAGCTAATTACAAAATTGGACACGGCTATTGATTGGTCATTTCGACAGTCTGGTCTGTATGCGGATTAGATGAGAAACCAATTTCATGAAAAACAAATTGATATGATTCTTTGGCGTGTATGACGAGGCAATTTTTTTGAATATGTTTATAATATACAAATGAAAAAAACTTCAGATTATTTAATTTCAAACAAGCACCGGTGTCCGAATCTGCCTAAATAATAATAATAAAAAATTCAAGCGATTTGTGCTTGATTAGATTGGTCTCACCGTGTTGTTTTTAAGAGCGCTAACCCGACGTTACAATTGAATAATTTTTTCCGACCCTTCGCTTCGCTCGCGAGTTTCCCTCTAGGTCCCCCCCTTTTTTCAACATATTTTTTTATTATATTTTAAATTATTTAACAAACAAATCTGGATTCTCATTGGTTATTATAGTTACATTTTTTTCCCTTTTTGTTTTTATCTGATTAGTTATGTCAGTAGCAAGGGCGACTTAGGTGCAGCGGGCTGGACCCTCGCTACACTACGCGCCCAAGCAATTTCAGTCTTTTTTACACCTTCCCTTAAACAAATAACCTTCCATTTTAATGTGACATCCTAAGTTAAAGTTTTCAGAGTTTACACAGATCATACCAGACTTTACGAATAAAAATAAATTTTATTAAAGATTAATCAAGATTTACGCCATATACATGGTCATGGTGCTGTCTGAAAACTAGGGCGGCTTAGGTGCACACCCCAGAGTCCCAGACCCTTAATTGTATCACTTCTGATTAAGAACCTAAATAAATGTCGTTGGCCAAAAATTGAATTGATGGCGACCTTTGAATTAATTCAATAACATTTTTAGATTCGATGGGTTATTATAAGTTTTTGTTTCCCTCTCTATTTGTAATTAATTGGTTATGCATTATATACATCGTCTTGCGCCCTCATGAGAGGCCTTGTTTATAATTGCCTTAATTATAATTCCGCTGACAATTTAATTTGTTGAATTTTTAATTTAACTTTCAATTTACGCTTACGTCAGGCAATGTTTGCTTAAACACCCTAAATAAAAGATACATTGGCGTGATTATCCGTTGGCGCTGGCTCCTTTGAGAGAGTGAGAAACGCCGGTCTATACATTCGATGGGGTCGCTTAATTAACCCTGCGATAGATGTCAGCATAGCTTGAAAAAAGAGCTTGAAAAAACAGCGCCAGAAAATAGGTGCTGGGTTGAGCTGCTGGGTTGAGGTGCTACTTATGGCACTAAAACGTGCCATATGGCAAGTACTTAGTGCCATTATTCGTCCCCCCACCCAGCTATTAAGCATCACCCAACCTTGTAACCTAGCTATGCTATCAGTCCCCCGCTCCTCCCGCTATCACTCTCCACTCTCCATTCAGCCTTTTTTATACAGTCCTTTTGGTCAGTTTTTTCTGCCATCTATCGTAGGGCCATATAAATGGCCACAGGGGAGGGCGGTGTTATTCTGGACAAATTTCGTATTTCATTGATTAATACGAAATTTATTACTATTTGACAAAAAAAAAATTATGAAAGTATAGTTTATAGTTACCCTCATATTCCCTGTTTTTCTCAAAGTTCTCTGTTGAGAAGTCTTCGAGTTATAGAGTTTAGAAAAATCGTAAAAAGTTACGATGAATAAAAAAAACGGGGGGTAAAACTAAAACAGGACGGTTTGGGTGATTAATTAGACAAACAAAAAACAAATATTATCCTTCAGTTGTATTGTTTGTTTTTTTAAATGTATTAGAGTAGAGAAATGTCTGTTCTCTTATTTTGTGAAAAAACATGTTGAATTCAGGTTATTTAAAAAAACAGAATTTCATAAATTAAACCTAGAGGGGGTAAAAACCGGACAAACCGGGATGATTCGGGGTGACGTCATTGAAAAAGGGGGCGTTTTCAGAAAAATCCCTGCCGTCCAATTTCGCCCCCGAGCGTCTGTCCAAACAAACCCCCAGCAATGGCCCTCTAGGAAAGTTGCCATAATGTTTTAATTATGTACATTTATAATTTGAAATGATCGCAACTTATAAAGGGATGGGCAGGCTATTATTTTATAATGTTAAATATTTAATTTTTGAGCTATTAGTTGGTCGTAACACAAAAATAACTGTAGAAAAAAAGAATAAAATATAGCGGTTTTCTTACTTTTATTCATATCTTGAGAAATGAAATAGATGGAAACATCAAATTACATTCTCGGATAAGGAATAACATTCTTCACATTAAAATAATTATTTTTTATTTTTTTTATAAATAGTTTAGTCAAAGAATCATTTGTCCAATGCTGGACGCATCCAACATAACCCCGCCCCCCCTCCCCCCTACATTAAAAAAGTCATAGGCCTACAGACATGAGATACTGAGACAGTGACATGCTGGACACTCTCACAAGCTGGAAATAGGATAGTGACGTGACCCATAGAACGTAGAGCGAAGACATGGGGCACTGATCCGTAGAGCATGTATGGTTTTTGGATGACCTTCGACGTTAAGTTGCTGCATCATCAACTGAGCGGAGGGACGATTAATCACATCGTCTCCAGGGCCGTTGGGATTACGGACGTAATCCCACGTTCGATGTATACTACACGGTTGTCGGTGGTTGTCGTCGGGATCCACAGGAGACTACCAAACTCCCAAACGAAGCTACCATATCCACAAGCGTTGCAGACTCGAATAACGACGACGGTTACTGTTATTATTGCATCAGTTGACTCAACCACGATGTTTTGGTGGCGACGGCCACTGCTCCTAGCACTGTTGAGGTAATTGAAATGTGGGCAGGTGAATAATTCCCGGCCAAATGTTCGTTCATGGCGGCTGCAATGTTGGTCATGATAATCATGTGGTCCATTATGATATCACTGTACATGGGTCACTCTGGTGTGCATAATCGAAGTATTTCACTTCGTTGTATCGGAAAGAATGTGCTAGGATTTGTAGTGGTATCATTGTTTCGTTAATTCCCATGTATTTCTATGATATCCGAACGGTTTGTTGAAAAAAAATCACGAACTCTTTTGTCCAATTACATGGCGGTAATGGAACGAGTTCTCAACCGTCTAAGTTGATGGTAAATTTTTTATATCTTGGCAGAGAACCACGCGAAGACATTTCAATATCGAATATCTTGTTCTGACTTGTGTAGGTAATCATCACGGCGGTTTTCCCAAACGCGTTCAATTTGGCACGCAGTTTAAGTTGAGGTGCTGCTAGCCAGTCCACCCATACCGCAAAAATTACGGTTTCTTCTTTGTCGATTCAAAAATATGCACGTAGATCGGCGTTACTTTGTCGGATGCCAGCTGCGATGAGCACCGAATTCAGTTTTACATTCCAAATCCTTGACGCTTGCCGAATTCTGTATAGGGATTTGTTGAGCTTGCACACCTCTGTTTCACGTCCGGGGATCACATAACCTTCTGGTTGCGTCATGTATATCTCTTCTTTGATTTCGCCATTTTAAAACGTGGTGGTGACATCGAGTTGAACGAGTGCTAATATAGGACGGCGATGACCATCAATACTCTAAGTGAATCATAGCGACTGGGGAAAATGATTCTTGTAAATCAATGCCCTTTATCTGGCGATATCCGTTTGCGAAGTTTTTGGCTTTCCTCCGCTTGGGTGGCCGTCCTTGTCAGTTTTTATTTTTTTTTTAAATTCTACCCACTAGGAATTGACAATCTGTCGGGCAGAGGAGGCATTACAGTCCAAATGTTATTCTTTTGATGAGATCGGATTTATTTATTCGTCCGCATCCATCTACAGATCGCGTACCGACGATGCCATGGCTTCTTTGAATGATTTTGGTTCATTATAAATGAAAACCGTATTCTTTGTCGTGTTTTTATGAGGCGACAGTAGTGCTACGTACGAATCCATGGGCCGTTGCCGTTTCGTTTCTTTGGAGTATGTTGTGCTGATTTCCGGATGGATTGATGGATGGTAATTGTTGGACGATCCATGGGTGACATTGTCGTGGCGTGAAGTGCTGAAGCTCTTACTTCCCCTTTTGGTTCGAGCGGCATCGGGTTGATCGTGCATTCTTTTGGAGGTGGTTGCTTCCACGTTTTGATTGATTTCGTATATCTTGACGTGGCAATATAAGATGTTTTTCCCGTCTCTGTAATGAATATGCCTTTTGCTGTTCGCATTCGCCGACGTAGAGCCCTTTGATGGCTTTCAGTTCCCGTTTCCGTCTGCCCAAATCCGGTATTAGGGCGTACAAGACGGACCCAAAGATCATTAGGTGGGATATATCCGATTTTGTTCAGTGCCACATCTCAATCGGTAAACTTTTCTCGTGGATTTGGCTTCGTGCAGCCTTGACAGTGGTTCGGTGATCTCGTTCCGCCTGTCGAAATTTATGTTACATTTCTTTCAATCTTGTTTTCCCACGCCGTATTCCCCACCTCTCTTTTGCAACTTCTCGAACCATTCTTTACATCTTCATTTCCTGTCTCACCCCTTCCCCTCTACATTTCATCATCTCGATGACTCTTCTCTTTTTGCTTAACCTTCCTCTCATATTTTCTTTGTCTCAACCCCATCTTTAAAGTTGAGGCAGTTCAAGTTCTGATTCGAGAGACGACGCACTGTTCTCGTCTCTCTCTCCCCCTTTCTCTCTCAGTTAGTTGGCTCAATTTGTTTCCCCAGTTCCCAATACAGATTCTCTCTCTTTGCTTATATTCTGCGTCTAGTTAATTTAAAATCACACAACGTAGGGCCTAGATTTAATTAAGTGAAGCGTGAATTCTTACACCGCCTTCCCGTTTTACTCGGGGTGTATGGTGCGCTCATTTCTTGTTGGACTCTCTCTTCTGTGAGCCATTTCTGGAAGTCATTACTGGTGAATTCACCGCCATTGAGCGTAGTGTAGTAATCCGCTTTCCGGTTTCACAAAGAATCTTTTTAGAAAATAATTTGAATTAGTCAGCCCATTCAGATTTGAAAATTAAGGAAATATACTGCTTTGTAACGACTGTATAGTCGTCTTTAAAAACTACGTAGTATTTGGCTCCGTTCGGTGATGAGATGTGCATCGGTTTAATCGGCCACCAAATCCGTATTAATAAGTTCTCCAACTCGGGCAGTGACGTGCTCGCTTGCAGAGGAGGGCAGTTTGTGCATTTCCCCCAAAATACAACAAATACAGTACTGATACTACCACGTTCTTCCTTCGCGGGCTCAATATCCATTCCGATGATGTGATTACCGGTCGCCATTTTCTTTACAATATCATGGTTGACATGGGCGAGACGTTCGTGCCACACGTTAAGTGTTGCAGAGATTGTACTAGTCACTGGACTTGTGACGGGTTCTTTTTGGCCGAGATGTCAAGTCTATACAGAGTTTTCCCCATTCGCGATCCTTCCATCACGGTGTCATCTTTTGCATGATCTTGGCTTAATCCTTGGAGATAACGACTATATATCCACCTTCCGTGATGCAACCGATTGACACCAGGTTCACTGTCAGTTGAGGGACGCATAGCACATCTTTGAGCCACCCGTCTGTCTTAATTCTATTTGTCCAACGGCTTACTACAATGTCGCCGATACCATATGCGTAAAGTTTTGTACCCCCGATTCCATCGATTGTTCGCTAATATTCCCCAATCGGTCGAAAGTTGGTGAAGAATGATCTCTGATCGGACATGTGCTGGGTGCAGCCGGAATCTAGATAGAAAGTGTCAGGCTCTGAAGCTCGAAGGCATTCCGTCGACACGAAGAAAAAATCTCGGTCGTTTTCTCTTCCACCACTCGAATCTGTCAGGTTGGCTCTTTTGGTTTTTCCTTGGTTTTCCCCTTCGTCGGAAATTCGTTTTCAACTTTCGAATACGTAATTTCTGTTTTTCTTGCAGTATGAGCAGGATGCATTATCTCTAGACCTTTGATCCTTTGATCTCCCATTTTTTTTAAATTGGAGTTGACCTCCTCGTAAACTACGTCCTTCTCTTCCGCTGTTGTGATCCGGTAGTGAGCTTCCATGGCTGCTCATCCCATGACCAACGAATGCGGCTTTATAGGATGAGGTACCGGGCTTCGTGTTCGTTCCAAAAGCTTGTGATTTTCGAAGGGTGTATTTTCGTTCTGTTGTAAGCTTTTCAGTCGACGAGTGGATTCAACCGGATACTTGAATGGGAGGGGAAGAGGAAGAGAAGAAGAATATAAGAAGAATTTCAGACTTGAAACTAATTTTAATCGTTAGTTCGTAGATGTTTTCTGTTGCGGAGTATATTTCTATTGTTGAATATATTTCTTTATATTTGAAAATGTACAGTACCTACCGGCGAAGTTGGTACTGCATACCAACTTCGCCGGTTTTAACACGGCGTCTTATGGCGCTACGACCCTTTAGTTTTTTAACGATAACTATTTATTTTTTTATCATTTCTTTTTCATCTTTTGAGTTGTTACTCAATACATAATTGGTAATGCCCCAATATTTTTTGTTTAAATTTTTGTTAATTTCCCTAGCCGGTATTAATGGCGCCATGCGTAACCGCTTCGTCGAATGAATAAAGAGGGAGTTAGCCATTGAATCTTATGGCCGTTCCAAAAAATGGGTCCTTTTTTATAAAATTAATTAAAAATTGGCCATTAGACCATTGGCCATGACTCCTCAACTACAGGCATTAGAGTTTCAAACCAAAATTGCTTAATGGTTACATTCTCCAGATATAACCTCATCAAGTAAGAAGAAGCTGGACGTTTTGACATCAATTTTCCCACTGAGATTGGCATCATTGCGTAATTACCTAACCCATGGATGGAACCTGAACCAAACGAAATTGGAGAAACCTACACCTTTGTTCTTTCTGGTTTTCTTCATCCTGACAAATTCCTTATTTACATATGCTCTTTGGGGCGGATAAAGTAGAAGGAAAGCTGCCTACCTATTCTAGATGGGCAGTCTACTGTGACGCTACTGTTGCATTATTACCCAATGCAACCCAAATTTCTGAGTCTGTAAATGAACCTTCTTCCTGCATAATTATAACTACAGTTCAATGCTTTCTGCTCTTAGCAAGTGCGTAATCATTTGTTAAGCACTCTACATAACGGGTGGAAGACCAACGAGCCTATTACCGAATAAAAAAATTTCAATTTTCTTTACTCAATCATGCATCGGAGGTGTTTCCTGATTCTTCAACTCCTGAAACAAGGCATTTATTTAAAATGTAAACGTGAATAACTTAAAATTTTTTTTTATCGGTTTTTGGAATGTTCACAAGTTAGGATCTATTTTCTGTAACGATAACGTGTAGGCTACTATAAATTCAGTGTCTGAATCAGGTATGAACGCCATGATTTATTGATTTCCTTAACATTAAAATTGATTTAAAAATTAATAAATTTTTTAGTGAATGTAAAAAAAACTTTTCTGGGAAAACGAGAGAAGAAATGGATGAGTGTTATATGAAATATCAGTCTAAAAGGAAATCTTAACTTAACCTTCTATTATTTCTAATCAACAGTGGTTCTTACGTTACCATGCAGATTTGCAAATTCTGATTTATCAATTTCAGCCAAGGAATAACTGATAAGAACAATCCCTGTCCATGTGAACCCTGCCATTTTATAACCGGATGTTTCGACCGAACTACAAATGGAGACGCTACATCATAAAGTAATGAAACCGGTGATAAATAATGAAACTCGACAATACTCAATAATTGTGCATACAGTAAAAGTTATGATAAACTGCTTCTTTGAAACCAACTGGTTTATTACAAAAATGTAAAAATAAAATTTATGACATTTCCAACTTTTCCAACATCGAATCCTCTGTCCGTTGTAGTTCATGCCAACATTGGGAGCACTATAACGAATTTCTTATGCCACGGTATCAATAAATTATTTCCTTATTTTTTTTTCTTTCTTGTATGGACTTAAAAAATTAAACCTTCTTACATCGTGATACCTTAAAAAAAGACATTTTTTGATTTTCGAATTAAGAAAATTTGACCTCCCAATAAAATAACCTTAACTTCTTCCCCTTGAGATAGCTTATCGGACTGAAAAGCTTATGAATTTTATTTCAATACACTCCAATACTTTTGCATTCTAGAATATTTGTTTCCTTAATTGTGTTGATAATTTTTGTGTGTTTTCTAAAAGGCTTAGTTTTGCAATATAGTTAGGTTTCTATCGAGACATTTCGTGCGAGATATTAAACACTTTACCGGATGGAACGCACGCAGTTGATACATTGAAGCACCTGTCTTAAACCTTCTTTGGACCGCCACTCATTTGATTCCCAAGGGGTTCAATGCGCAGTTGAGATCGTAACTTAAACATAACATACTCATGAGTTTATTAATCAAAAGGATGGTAATTTCTTTACAAGCGACACCACGAGAAAGATGCGTTAAACTTGATGACAAATTACTTTAAACGAAAAACGTATCTGCGTTGTTGGGAGACATCTTTTATATTCTAAATTTATTTGGTGTAAAAATATCGTGTCATGTAAAATGTTGTGCATTTTGAATTGACGAGATTGCTAATTAATATTTCTCTCCTTCGCTTGAACCATGGTAGATATTTTCATCCCGATGGAGGTTCAATTATATAAAAACTGATCAGCCAAGCGATGGCGTTCTCTTTAGCTTCAAAGTTAAATAGGCGGAATTCTTCGATCTAGTGTCCTTTACTTTCTCCTTGGACTTTCTCCTCGAACTCCGAATATGTATTTCTTTCAAAAGGAAAAGGGCGATGATTCATTCCGAAAATTCCAATAATTTTTGAGAGCAGAGTGGGACTTTTGTGAAGCGGTGGAAGACTTACTTACGTCTAGAGCGGTTCCTATGTTTATTGATAAGGCTGACATAAAATCAAAATACTTTTTTTGTTTTTTATTATTCCCAAAAGTTATTATAAGTGTGAGTGTTGTTGTGTATTTTGTTCATTCCAAAATTCTAATTGATAATTCTGAATAGTTTTAGCTCAGCTGGAGCTTTTGTGTTAGTCCCATAGACTATTCTTTGCAATTTATGTTGCTCGTGCTTGTTTTGCGATGAAAAGATGGCGAGTAAAAGCTATCCTCACTGAAATTCAACCCATAAAAAAATTACAAACCGTATTTTCGGTCGGCACCATCTGTGTTAAAGACTTCAAAAACGAGGTCAAACAAGTCCGTTTTCAAGATTCACGGGTATATTATGGATGCTGCACACGTAGTAATGAAAATTAAAGTTTTTGAAGTATCTCAGAACATAGAACAAGTTAGAAATTGCAAAAAATTGCACTTGCAACAACATTAGAAGGTCACGATGATCAGTATAATGTCTACGAAATGGGGATCGATACAAACTTCATCAGAAAATATGAAATATTTCCCATCTTCATACTTGTTTACACTTTGGTAAACATTACGTAATTATTTAAAAAAATATTAAATTGGTAGCTACTGTCACGCAAGGGCGTGTTGATAATCATTTTAAAATATAGATATAATGCTACCGTGCTCTCAGTGCCCCGGTATTTCGTTTACGTGCATCGCGGCGGTTTTAAAACACTAGGGTTAGATGAACAATTCCTCGATATTACATTCCACGATGTATCGTGCACTTGCATTGCTTTAGGTAGTATTTAAAAAGAAAAGAAAAATTAAATTCCGTGATATAAATTCTCATGAAATAACACACGAAATTTCCACGAGAGTTGGCTCCTTCCTTTAAGGGGCGGAGCTAGGCTTTCCATGGAGCATACAAAACACCGGTCAACGATTTACCGTCAACGTACTCGAAATACACTCATACCCAGAATCTTGGGTACTTTATAGAAAACAAAACTTTTGATTAACTTTAAATTTTCAAATAAATGTATAAATTTACATACAAAAAGATATCATACAACAAAAGAAGGTAACTTTAATTATCAACAATAAAGATAATTTGAATTTTAATGTGAACAAATTTGCAGCAGAGCCAAGAAGGCAGTTAAAAAAATTCAGGTAAATTCTTATTGTTTCCAAGCAGCAAGCAGTCAGCAAGACAGGATATCACTGGCACAGGAATTTAATCGGTCCGATACAATAGCTACGAATTTTAAGGCAACATGTTGACAACGGGAGTCGTTGAGATATGTTCGACGGATAATAAGTGAGATGAGCATGAAGCGTGGTAGGTTAGATTGAGTTACAATAAACTAGAGCAATCCCTTCGCCTCCACCACTTTTCTTTTGAGAAGTAGTTAAACCATATTTTTCTGAAATTTGAAAATCAGAAAAAAGTTTTTGTGCCAACGGCCCCCGTTAGCGAAGGCATATCATTTGCATGTCAATTTTATATGATTATTTCAATTAGATATCCATTTCTAAAAAACACACAAAATACACACAACATATTTATTTTATGTGTTTGTAATTTAGCCAGACAATCGATTTTTATAGGAATTTTATACGAATATATACAAAAGTTATTAATGTGGTAATTAATTTAGTTCCGCTCCATCAACAGGGGTACCAACTACCTCGATACAGAATGGACGTTCAAATTCTGTTGACATAACAAGTTGATACCCCTTGAAATTGGAGGTAGTAAAGAGACAGATTTAGGTAGAACCACTCAGTTTCTTCCATCAGGTTCTACTGTCGCTGTTTATTCTCTAACATAGTTGTATAATTTTAAAATAATTAGTTTGATAAAGATTTTCTGAAAGTTACTATAAATTAAACATACTTTTATATCACAACTATGAATATGCGAATAACTGTTTCCCGTCACAAAGATTTATTTTTCTGACAATGGCTCTCTTCAGCTGTTCCACAGTAAAGTAGTAGCTGATTTGTTTATCAACCAATCCAAAGCAAAAGAAGACAACATTTCTTACACCTACCCGATAATTCCTGTTTAAAAAAATTAATTTAACGCTTTATTTCTAATAGAAAAAGTGTAATACCAAATCAACGGGTTTTTAGGGCAGTTTATCCTCATTGTAAAAAAAAAACATAAAAAAATTGTGTTATCTTCTTCAAATGACCTCATTATTTGGAGCAACGAAGAAGCATATGGCATTGGTGGATTTCCGTTTTGCATTCCCTTTAACGTAAGCAGTGTCGCGTCTAAAGAAGAAAATAGTTAGGGTGGTAAGCTTTTGTGTACGTTTAGACAGCTAGCTCCCAGTTCGTCACGTGACGATTTCAGCATGTGTCATTAGCCGACTTTAAAATTTTTGAGCCACATAATTAAGAAAACTTGGCAGCTGTTAGGGGTTATTGGGTTTAGGGGTTAGGGCTATTATTCTGGTTGTCGCAGTGAGTGAGTGACCACCGGCGGGCGTTGGTTAGTGGTTATTTAGGGAAACGGGGCCACTGAAGAAGGGAGCCCAGATTATGTATTTCAGTTTTGCAATTAAAAACGTCCGCATCTGGCATCTCTACAATTTGCAAAGAGCTCATCAGCCAAATGAAAAGTCTGGCTGTAAAGTGTAAACTGAACTGTGATCTGTGAAATTATGAATGCAAAATGTTCAGCTGAACGAAAAAAATTTTAAGTGATTAAAACAAAATTGTGTGCAGAATCTTGAATAAAGAAAATGCCGTATCAGATCCGAGATCGAACTGACAAGTCTATAGAATATTAGAATGCCTATGATTAACAAATAAAAAAATCACGCCAAGTTTCAGCACATCTTTTACCTTTATTATTGATCCTCCGGATCCGGTACACTGTCTTTTTATTTAGTTTTTTAATTTGTGTGCAGAAAAAAGACGTACAAACCAAGAGACAACATAAACGATATGTTGTTTGGGATTTAGACTTTCTTGATCGTCATTCGTCACGAAGCTCAAATTCGACCAGGCTGGTGAAAAATTACTTCGATCTTTCGGTATCGACATTCGACATGCCATGTAATTAATTTAATTTAAACTTACCAATCAAGCAACTACTATTTAAATTAATGGAACGTGAAACCTTGGTGATGTCGCCAATTAACTCCAGGAGTCGTTGTAAGCCTCCCTCTGGACTCTGGCTCTCCTTCCAGAAGCCCGAAGGGAACCTGTCGACGTAAGTTGCGTGGCCAATAACAGAAAATACTATTTTCAAATAAAAAAGAAAAACTCCTTTTTTTTAAATGCAGCTAATCTAATCAATTAAGAAAATTACTTTCCATTTATAACTCAACTCTAAAAGTGTGTAGGAATTGAATGAAGTAACATTGTGAGGACGCCAGGAATTAACCATAGAATTCATCCCAAAACAAACTTTTATTGACAAAATCCTTGTTGGGGCAAAACACTTCGATCGTCGAACTACTTCTGAATTGTTCGCTCCATGACGTTCAGAAATAATGACAATGTATTATTTGGAGTATCGATACTATTAATGAAGACCGAACAAGTTAGAAACGGTATTTTCCGTAAAGTTCGACCGCTTAGCCCTTGGCTCAACCTGAATTAAATATTTAGATTTTCATCTCATTTTTAAACAAATCGAATATATACAATGCACAATTCTTATTTACTTGGTAAGACTCCACAGTTTCTGGAATGACTTGGCAATGTCGCTCCCCTCCCCTTGCAGCTTAGAGACGGCAGTTGGTCTTGGTACACAGACGAGAATACATCTGTTACTCTCATCCCATTTATTTCACTTCATTCCATGGCGCAGTTGATTTATTCTTCGTGAATTCTCGAACTTATTCCCGATCACAACTTCGATTTTGTTTTTTTGTAGTGTGGGTGAATGTGAAGAGGCAATTTTCAACTTGTGTCCAGTATTCTTGTGATTTCCCCCCGGCCGTTTCACAGCGTGGTTTTGGTGGAGGCCGCCATTTTGGATTTGGTGCGTTTTTCCCTTACGATCGTCCATTCCCTTTCGGTGCTCATCATCCCAGCGTGGTTTTGTGGAGGCCGCCCTTTTGCTTTGTGTGAGTTTCCTCATGACGCCGGCCCGTTTCCGTTCAATTTTCATCATTTGAGTCCATTGCCCCATTCTCACCCCTATTTCAGTTCATCGGTATTATTATTCTTATATCCCCCGTATCTCTTGTGCGTTCGTGTCCGTTTTCTGTTTCATTCTTGAAGAGGGCCCACATGTTGCGCGCCCGGCATTTTTTTTTCCTTCAACGTCATTCTGGTGTGCCCCACTCGTCTCCCGTTCATTACTTTTGAGTATTTCCTCCCGTATCACGCTAATTTCTTCAGTACATTTAATTTTTTGTTTTGATTCCCTCTCTCCCGTTTTTTTTTGCGAGCCGCCATTTTGATTTTCTCTCCCCCCCCTGTTCACTTGCGTCCCGCATTCTCGTTCCACCCATCGTCCCCTTCTCATTTGTTCTCATCTCCGTACTGACCACTCACTTTCATTCAAATATTTCATTCAACTCCGTTCAAATTCAATTCATTCTCGTTCCGTCCCTTTTCACTTATTATTGTTCATCCCTATTCTGATCAGTGATCCATTTCGCGTCGTGTCGTGATGCCTCCCAAACCGTTCAAGCCTTATGGCACGCCACCTCCTCTCGACGTGGAAGAATTCAAGGATTCCTTCGAGATATTGCATCAACAGTGGAAGATTTTTCTCTCCCTTTCCACTATCAACACGGCGCTGCCCCAGACTGAGCGCCCACAGTATATTGCCAATATTCTGCTGTCCTGTCTTTCCAATTCCACACTGAAGGCGGTGTTAACGATGGGTTTATCCGCGACTGACCTGGAAGATGCTGATGTCATCATCAAGAAACTGCAGGAGCGGTGCAACGCTGGCCGCAACTGTCATGTCTGGCGCCAGCAGTTTGCCTCTCGTGTTCAACGTGATGCCGAGTCCATCGACAGTTGGCTCAGCGACCTTCGAGATTTATCCCGCAAGTGCGAGTTTGAAAAGGATTGCTGCGCTGCCTGCCAGAACACGCGTCTGTTGGGGCAAATTGTCTTCGGTGTTCTGGACGACGATGTGCGTCGCAAGTTATTGGAGCTCGGCGCTAAGTTGACACTGGAAAAAGCTATCACCATTATTCGCACGGCAGAGGCCACGCGTCTGCAGTCGTCCAACATGAAGCAAGGTAACGCGGCACCCATCCATCAAATTAAATCAGCGACAGGGAAGCGGCCCAACGACCGGCAAGCAGGTTCACAGAGGAGTCAGCCCCGCGGTAAACCATCTGTCCGATGGCACCCTCCCGGTTGTCAACCGTATGGTTGCTGGAGCTGTGGAGCTGCATCCCGCCAAGCAAAGGAGGAATGCCCTGCGTTCGGGAAAGAGTGTCATACGTGCCACAAGTCGGGCCATTTTCAGTCAGTGTGCTCCCAAGGTAGTTCATCACCTAAAACTGAAATCTCCGGTAGCATCACCATTCAGTCCATCCTTCAAGACGACATGGTCCGGCTTGGTATCACTCCTACCTGCAGCACCGCGGAATATTTCATTCAAATGCTTCCAGATTCCGGAGCATCCATCGACGCCATCCCGGTTGGCTTATATCATCGTCACTTCAAGGACATTCCATTGTCTTCTCACGGCCCCAAAGCCGTGACTGCCACAGGTTCTTCTATAATATCACTGGGCCAGTTTCACGCATCGTTGGTTTGGGCCAGCAGTTCAAGTGGTCCGGTCGCCACATCGATCCATGTCCTTCAAGATCTTCAGCAGCCGGTGGTTTCAAAGGAAACACAAAAGAAACTCGGAATGCTTCCTGCCCAATACCCCCACACCTGCGTGTTGGCATCCATTCCCTCTTCCGAATCGAGTGCTCCAGACTATCCAGAGTCACCAGTCATCCAATCAACACTGATTGGATTGATGTCGGAAGTACCTTCCATCTTCGATGGTGTCTGCCGGCCGATGCGCGGCGCTCCATGCCATTTCCAGCTCAAGGATGATGCAGTTCCTTCGTCAATCCGTGGTTCACGCCCCATTTCGGTCCCTTTAATGCCGAAGGTTAAACGTGAATTAGATTCATTGGAGAAGCAAAATGTCATCGCCAAAGTGACAGAACCGACTGCGTGGGTCCACCCATAGTGATCGTGCCAAAGGCGGACGACGAAATAAGGATTTGCGGCGATTTCACGTCTCTCAACCGGTGCATCATTCGACCAATTTTCGAGGCACCGACTCCTTTTCAAGCGGTCCGCACAATTCCCCCAGGGATGCAATTTTTCACGGTAATTGACGCTCTTAAAGGATACCACCAAGTGGAACTTGACGACGAATGCAGCCTCATGACGACCATTTCCACTCCATTTGGCCGCTACAAATATCTCCGCCTCCCTTTTGGTGTTTCTCTCGCTGGTGACGACTACGGTCGGCGTCTAGCTGATGTTTTTGATGATTTCCCGAACTGCCGGCGCGTAGTCGAAGACGTCCTGGTTTTTTTACGCCACTTGGACCGAGCATGTCAGCTTGGTGAGGCGTCTATTTCATCTCGCAGTGGATTATCAAATTGCTATCAACGTCAAGAAAATTGTGTTTGCTCAACCGTCCGTATTGTTCGGCGGCTACGTCGTCGGTGAAAGTGGATTTCAACCCAACCCTGATCTGCTCAAGGCCATTCGTGAGTTCCCAAAGCCAACTTGCGTGTCCGAAATGCGGGCCTTCCACGGCCTCTGTCAACAGGTCGGGAACTTTTCGGACGACCTGGCATCCCTGCTCAGTCCGTTGTCTCCCCTATTACGCAAAGAATTCGTTTGGGAATGGACTCCGCAGCACGACACGGATTTTCAAGCTACTAGAGCTGCCTTGTCCTCTACCTCCATATCCAAGTTGGCATTTTACAACCCCACTCGACCGACGTCCCTTCATGTTGATGCGTCTCGGCTCCGTGGATTAGGGTTCATCCTCCGTCAGCAGCAGACTGATGGCAGTTGGATTGTCGTTCAAGCTGGATCCCGGTTCCTGTCCGACGCCGAATCCCGCTACGCCATGATAGAGCTGGAGTGTTTGGCTGCAGCATGGGCTATGCGAAAATGCCGGCAATTTCTTGAGGGCCTACCGTCGTTTCACCTCCTTACGGACCACCGAACCCTCATTCCCATTCTAAACGACTATTTTCTAGATAAACTGGAAAACCCCCGGATTCTGCGACTCCGCCTTTCAATGCAGCGTTATTCGTTCACCGCGTCGTGGGTCCCGGGAAAACAAAATGTCATGGCCGACGCATTATCCCGCTCCCCCGTTGATCAACCTTCTCCAACGGACGAGATCGCGGAAGGCCCCCGTTCAGCTTCCGAGCGCGTTCATCTGATGGACGTTATGGAAGGATCCAGCTCCGCCAATCCGGATATTTTATTGTCATCGGTGTCTGCAGCGTCTGCCGTCGATCCTGTAATGATTTCTCTCCGTCGCACCATTCTCCAGGGCTTCCCAAATGATAAATGCAACCTTCCCCTGGAGCTACGCCCATTTTGGCAGGTCCGCAGCCAACTTTCCGTCGACAATGACATCATCCTCGTCGGTCCTCGTGTCGTCATTCCGGCGTCTTTACGCCCGGAAATTCTACGTCGGCTCCTCCTGATGCACCAGGGCGCAACAAAAATTCGCCAACGCGCACGCCAGTCTGTGTATTGGCCTTCAATTGACAATGATATTGTCATGGCCGTCAAATCCCGTCCGTCTTGCTCCGAGCGTCTCCCTTCCAACCCGTCGGAGCCCCTTCTTCCACACAAGCCGGTCCGTTCGAATTTATCTTTGCCGACCTTGGCACTTTTCGCGGTCGCGATTTTTTTATTGTTGCCGACCAATTCAGTGGTTGGCCCCAGGTGTACCCCTTTCCAGACACCAACACATCTACACGCCGAATCATCGACGCCCTCCGCTCCTTCTTCACTTGCGGAGCAGGCGCTCCCGTCAAGCTTTGGTCCGACGGTGGCCCGCAGTTCAAGTCGGATGAGTACCTAACTTTCCTGCGAGAATGGGACATCTCTCACGGCCGATCTTCTCCTCATCATCCCAAGTCTAACGGTTATGGGGAAGCTGCCGTGAAATCAATGAAAAAGCTCATTGCAGGATCCTGGACCTCAGGTTCCTTTGACCTGGACAAGTTTGGGAAAGGCCTCCTCCTCTTCCGTAATGCTCCCATTGCCGGAGGCGCATCCCCTTCTCAGGTGGTCTTTAACCGGCCCTCTCGTGACCTCATCCCTGCTCATCGTCGTTCGTTTGCGCCTGAGTGGCAGAAGGCTGCCGGAATTCTCGAAAAACGCGCACTCCGTGCCAGAGAGCTTCGTACCCTCCATTACAACCGCACCACACGCCCACTTCCCGCCCTTCTGTTCGAAACCAAACGTCAATGTTTGATTCAGCGAAATTAAAATGACTATGAAGGTATATTTGCGTCGTAGTCATCAAATATGAGAAAGTTGAAGAGGTGATCCATGATCTTTGAGAATGTTTCACTGATGACGAGTAGAATTGGGAAAAAGTATTAATTAATTTGTCAGTTTGGCAACGTCTATTAATTTTGTTGCGTAAAATAAGAAAACCCTGTGAAGAATCGATTGACCAATAAAATTGCAGGAATTCATGGTAACTCGCTGTCTAAAGGAAAATCTAAGCTAACCAACCTATCTTCTTTTCTACTTTGGACTTGACCCAGGTTTTTTTGCATTTAAAAAGCCTTCAAGCTTTATATCTAGATGTTGGTTATGATAATTCAAACACACACCACTAGGTGGCCTTCGTACATCTACGCACCTCTCTGTGTGCGACGTCTGTGCGCGTCTCTATAGTAACGTCTTAACGTCGTTAGTCGTAGAACTGTAGAAGTAAAGGAGCCGAAAAATAGTCTCTCAGAGATTAACTCTGTTAATAAAGTGAACTTTATTACTGCTGTCTTTACGTGTAATACTAATGGTACGAATCAAGTGTCTGATTTCATATACGTGCAACGCATATTTGTGTAGCTCATCAAATTACGTGTAGTTGAGAAAAGCCCTACTGTTGATGGCTATGTGTATCGTGTAATTGAGAAAAGCCCTACTGTTGAAGGCAGAGAGAAGCCCACATACTGTTTGTGATGGCTAGTTTAAATAAAGAAAGAAACGAATGAAACGCCCTTGTTATTTCTTCCGGCCAACACTAGAAGAAACCCATTTGTATTCAAGTAGATTTTTGTCTTTAAAATGTTACTAAAATAAAAATAAAAAATGAATAATCGAAATGCTTCTAATTTTAGATCGTAAAGTTACGTATTTTTAATTATTACTTTTCCTTGTAATGCAACATAAAACGATTGTTTAATTGTTGCCCAAGAACTGCTAGTTTAGCCATTTAGAATAAAATTTCAGTATGAAAGCTAGAATTTAAAAAATACAAACAAGATTCACATAAGCTTTCATGAATTCATTGGGCTCATCTCCATGAGATTCCTAATCCGTTAGGGGGAAAAACTCACATTTCTATTTTATTCCACTTGTACGCTTAAAATTCAGTGGCCGGAAGCGATCCATTGTTATTTATCAACCACTGCAAGGCACTTTGCACCCCTCCTCCCGACACCACACACACACGCAACCATGCGAGTTCAAGATTATTCACACCGAGATTTATTCGGGCCCAATGTCAATTGAATGATTTCTAGAAAGGACGTTTGGCTTAATTTTCATTATGCATACAATAAACGCAGTTTGCCAGGACCTAAGGTTAGATCACCTTAGCCAGACAGGCAAACTTTGATCAAAATACGTGAAAGATTCCGGATCAGAACATTAAAAGTTCCTTGAGCTTTTAGCCGCATTTGAAGCTCTCCAGTGTTTCATGGAAACCCCCCAGAATGCTTCCGTTCAGTTAAGGTATTCAGTCGCAAACTGTCTTTAAATTTTACTTTCGGCCAAATCGCGATCGATGATTGTTTTGGACTTCATTTTGATGAGAAATAGGATCACATCTGGCAGAATTTTTCCTTACGTAGTCATTTGACTTGCTTCAGTAGAACGAACCAACCCATCGCGATGGCCATATTTTGAATCTATATGGGGATCTATATGGGGAAAAATGATGTGTTTCATAAAGATTAGGCGATGTGACGGTATGTGATGCTGCTTTCTTGACTTAAGTTTTCTGTTATACTCTTACATTTCACCTACTGACTTTTCTGAAGGCTGATTTGTGGCTATACCTAAGTCCCTCATCTGAAGGTCTAAGCGAAGGCTCGAAGGTGCAACCAATTTTGGCAGGCAAACAAGTATTGTATAGGCAACCACGAGGCTTGTCTGTACTGACGCTAAATTAATCGTCTGATATGCCCAAGTTCCCTTTACTGATCTGTATTATATGTAAATATCGTGTATATATTTGTTCATTCTCGCGAGCATGAATATGACATCACTTTCTTTCAGGTTTAACTATTTTATTTCACTCAAAACAATTTGATTGACATGCAAGTTTAGGGACAATAAACACTTAAACACGAGAAAAAATCGGGGAGAGTAGCTCAAATCATCGTCCACTAACGGGAGTCCTAAGCATTTTGGCGAAGCAGCTCACACACACCCTCGAAGGCGCCATTATTAGGCCTAAAGCTACTTGTCGTAGCGAGAGGGAGGGTGGGTAAGGGAAAGTTACTCTTATCAGTACGATACCTATGAAATGGGGGTCAAAGCTCCACATCTAAATTTCTGTCAAGCTGAGCGAGCGGGAACAATATTGTCAAGCTGTAGTTTAAACTCACTGAAATTGTTGAAAAGTCCCAGGTAAAAATCTCTAATGGAGTGCTATATGTAATTATATATAATGCTATGTAGTCCTGTATGTAATTACATCTAGAAATAAATTTATTTTGATAAATTTCTATGTATAATATCTCTGTATAGATATATATAGTTGAATATAAGGGTGTATGGAAAATAATAATTTTATTTCTTATAAATGACAACAAATTTGATGATAATGCAATTCCCAGATAGGAATTCTTGTCCCAAGGCGGGACCAAAGCCGTGCGGATGGTGCGGGGGGCACAGGGGAATCTCTAAGATGTCCCATTGCGAGCCCTTATTTGAACACGTTACTCATTTTAATCTTGTCGGATACGTCATTTTTTACTCCCTCTCGTAGAAGTCTCTGATGCGTCCCGTTTTTATTTTTTGGCTCCTTCTCGACACTTAGAAAATTTCGGAGAAACTGTCTTTGTCTTTTCGCGGCAAAGTTTGATTCTAAAATTCCATTATTAGCTTTATCTTCTAACCTCAGATATGATTTCGTGGCCCATCTGTATAGTACTGGCCTCTCACCACGACGATCCGGGTTCGATCCCCGGGTCAGGTTCCATATTTCTTCAACTATGATGGTTATATGCAGTCGAATTATGATGTGTGCCTGGTAACTCTTTGCATACTCTGACAAATAAACTTTGTCCGGATATCCGGATCACCGTTCGTGAAAAAATGTCGGCACAGCAAACACTCATAAGAAAAAGAAGTGTAAAGAAAAAAGGAACGAAATTCAGAGTCCAGAAAAAGATTTATTATTAATGACTTCTTGAGGTCCTTTTTCCGTCCCAAGTACGTCTAAAGTCCATCCAATGGGACGGGATAAGGACCGCTATGAGATCTCGGCGAAGCGGACATTGGCCATACGTAAAAGACGTCCTAGGAATGTAAACTTGGGAATCTGCTATGTGCCAAGTACATCCCAGACGTCTCAAAGTGACGTGTTTTGGGCGTCTATGGGACTGCAGTGTGCTATCTGGGTTGTGTTGACTTTCATTCACACACTGGTATATTTGCTTTAAAGTTGAATGTATAATAAGCTTGGTTAAACCTTCCAGACTGCTAATGCGACAGTCGCTGGTACAGCCATTGCTCATAATCCAGAAGCAAAAAATCGCCAAAATATTACACTTCATAATCTTACAAGAAATACACCAAAATAAAATATGAAGAGGGATGCATGAAATCATAACATATATAACCTTCAATCCATTTCAAATCTAACTTTCTTGATGATACAGAAATCCTTTGGTGAACTGATTATCAATAATAAGAGCTTTGTATTTTATATCCCCCGGAACGAATGCCCTAGTGACTACATTTCTCGAGTGCTTATTAATTTGTTTGATGAAACCTATTTCATCGGTCCCTTTAATTAACGTTTCCTTCACGACCGATGATGAAGAACATGGTGAGAAACTAATTATTTTTACCCCAATCATGAAAACATCTCCATTTGGGAACAATTGACCAGCAGTAAGAGAACAGGTATCATTCAACAAAGTTGCATTTCATTTGAATGCTCTAGTCATTTTAATGATCTTGATTATGTAGAAAAGCTCCCCAGATTCAAGTTGCACAATGGAATTGTTTCTTTTCAAGAAATCGCAATATTTTACAGTACAATACAATCTACTATTTAGTTTAAATCTTTCGTGAGATGTGAAGTTGTAACAACCCTTTCTAGTTCATTATTTACATGCAATTCAATTGCTAGGAAAAGACGATTTGACAAATTAGTTGACTCCCCCCCCCAAAAAAAAAGATTGATAGTTTTAAGCTTATTAGCATAACAAGGTATTTATCTATCTAAACTATTATACAATTCCTTGATTGCACAAATAGAATCTGGGATATAATGTCTCGCAAAGACGCGTAGTTTACCACTTGCTATAAAATGGGTAAACATTTGCAATGATATTTGTTTTGAACCATGGAATTTTGGTTTTAACACCCCAGCAGCACTTTCAAATAGGAAGAATGAATATGACCATGGACATCCCCGAGAGCGTACAAAAGAAGGAATATGAGTTAGCACTTGTAAATTATATGACATGTTTTTACTTCGTATAACGATTTTGAATCACGTGTAGAAGCAGTTGTTCGGCTTTATCTATGTTTTCATTAGAAATGTTTTTTTTTGTAATAATAACCAAAAAGATTTCACTAACAGCATTCAATGTTTATAATACTCCTTCAGAAAGAAGATGAGATAAAGCAATGGGTGAATAGAAAAGAAGGAAGCTGCGCAACTCACTAGCTTTCCAATCAGTGAAACGTTTTACCATTGATCTATAAACTCTGAGAATTTCATCTGGAAGACATACACGTAACAGTATAACATCTAGTTGGGCATCAAGGTTTTGAATAAAATAAGCAGAGTAAACGTCAGAAGACCAAATTTTTAAAAATTGTTTTACAACACCCAGTAATACACATCGCATATAATATGGTACCATTCCCGTTATGCTATCCCAGAGTGGAATAAGATTTAGTATGCCGGGCCCCTTTATTCAATATACAGGACTACAACTTTCAACCAAAAGAATTGCGTTTTCCAAGCAACGCAAAGTTTGATGTTTTCTAACCGGATACCTGTTTATATCGTATACGTGTACCGTTCCTTTTCCCTTACTTACCCGAAAACTAGGATTAAGGCATTTTCGCACCCATTTTATCCATTAAATTGAGTCATTTTCGTTAACATGGCTTGCGCTGGTGAATCGACTGTGCATATGGTAAACATAACACAAGATGTTTTCACCGCTTCCTTAGAATACTTCTAGGCAAATCCATTTATAAATAGTTCAATCGTCTCTTCCACAAAAAGTTTAAAAAATGTTTCCGGTTTAGGCTTTGTGCAACCATGCCACAAGCTACTTCAGCTAAAAAAATAACATTTTTCATAGAAATCAAGTTCATTTATAGAACAAAAAATTGGCCAAATAGAAAAAGGGGAAGATTCATATACATTTATGCCATCCGTACATATCCCATTGTAAAATTATTTTCACTTTGGATTAAAAATGAACGAACTTTTTCCTTGAAATAGGAATCACCAGAGAAAAATTCTCCTTTTACATTTCTATTCGCTGGTTTCGATTTGTTTGCCTAAATGCGATCAAATAAATTCACATTTTATAAAAAGTTGACGAGTTGGACTTTTATCTTAATAGAAAGAAAGAATTTCGCGGTTGCAAAGCAAGTTTCGACTGTAACTTCCTTGCTACAGATTGAGCAGAGATAACTAGTTGTTTCTTTTGATTTGACTCCTTAATAATTTTCACATTCTGGACAGTAGAAATGAGCATCGCAATTCAAATTCTCATTAAAAAAAGTAACGTTCTATGAAGTATTTTGTCCGAGAAATAAAGTTTGGAACGTAGTATGTATGTAAGTATGTTTAACACGGAACGCAAGTTCTGAAGAGCAGCTTCTATTAAATTATGGAAAAGGAAGAACACAATGACGAGAGAAAATAGCTGACCTTCAGTGCATGCTAAATTTGGGTGAACGTTAGCATTTCCTTCCTCACAAAAATGATTCTGCTGCTGATCAGAATGTTCTGTATTTTCGTCGTCATCTTTGCCTAAGAATATCATTGCAAATAAAAAGTAACGATTTGTGCACACAACGCAAAAATAATCAGTAATAGTGTAAATATTTCAATGGAATACAAGGGAGAAGAAATTTAGCGTACCACAATTATTTGTCCCTGCATGAAGTACAGTTTCCGTGGTTCCATCGAGTACCGTAGCGTTTTCGCAGTCGTTTGAACTTTCAAAATTATTTATTTGTCCATCGAAATTTTCGTGTGAATTTTCAAGATCAGCCCACTCGCCAGAGTCAATTTTTTGTCTTTCCTCTATATAAAAATAAAAATTTCTGATCACAAAATAGTAAATGTGTTATTTAATTGGGAGTCATTAAATTTACGGATGCGCAAGCCTGCGAGAGCGCCATGTAACTAGCGCACACCACTATGTATATTATGTATGTATATTAAAATTTCTATACCGCATTTTCTAATTTACTAAAATACGTTCAAATGACGGTTAAACAAGGGGAGCTATGACTCAGTGACGTGCAGTTAAAGCAGGATATGACAAAGTAAAAAGGTGTGTCTTGAGGAGTTTCTTGAAATATAGTCTGATGTTTGTGGAGCGAATGGCCGGTGGCAGTTTGTTCCAGTGGTGCGGGGCGTAAGTTGTGAAAGACCTCTTATGGTAGGCCGGCTTTGGTGTGGTGCTCTTCTTCTTCCTTCTTCTCGTGGTTGAAGGCATAACGCCAAGGCTTCTGGCCCCGGTGCGAATGCTAGAATGACCAGGGACGTGGAGTTGAATGCACTTCCGTAGGTAACCTGGTGCTGCTCCTTGCTGGCAGTCGAAGACGAGGAGTAGGATCTTGAAGAGGACCCTGAATTTAATGGGGAGCCAATGAAGGAGGAATCTTGATACCTCTGTGGATATTGCGCCACGGTAGATAAGATGGGCAGCAGAGTCCTGTACTGATTGAAGTGGTCTTAGTTTCTTCTGTAAAAGGCCGGCCATTAAGGAGTTGGCATAGTCCAGGTGTGTGATGACAAGGGAGTGAACGAGAATCTTGGTGGCTTCGGTTGTCAGGTGACCCCTTACCTTGCCCAACTGATAGAGATTGAAGTTGGCGGCCCTCACGATGGCGGAAATCTGTCGATCCATTGTGAGGGCAGAGCTAAGCTGAACGCCTAGGACTCTGGCTGGTGTTAAAGGTTCGAGGAGGTTAACACCGAAACGTAGTGGAAGCGAGATTAGCCTGTTGGTGAGTTCAGAGGGGGCAAAGTAGAGGACTTCGCTCTTTTGTGGGTTTAATTTGACCCAGTTGTTTGAAAACTAGTCGATTCAGTCGCCAGCGCACATTGACAAGATCGTAAGTGCGTCAAAATGGTCGAGACAGTCCCGCGAGCAAATTCGAGGTAAATAGCAGTGTCGTCCGAGTACTGCTTGATGCTGGCGCCATACTCTTCCGCCACAAGGCGCAGGCAGTTGGCGTAAATGAAGTATAGTTTTGGCCCCAGTACGAAACCCTGGGGAACACCATATTTTACTTCGACCGGTTCAGATGCGACGCCGTCGATGACGACCGACTGAATTCTGCTCGTCAAATAGGAAGCAATCCACGCCAGGGGCTTTCCTCGAATGCCACAATGAGCGGAGAGTCGGTCAAGAAGAATTTAGTGATCGATCGTGTCGAATGCTGCGCTCAGATCAATGAGGAGAACCACTCAGCGATGTCCATGGCTCACGGCTTGAAGCAAATCGTTTTGAAGCGCCAGAAGTGCAGTCTCAGTTGAGTTATGTGGACGTTACGCAGATTGAGCAGGTTAGAGAATGTCGTGGGTGGACAAATGAATGTCAAGCTGTTTTGAGACAACTTGCTCCAGGACTTTAGAAACGAAGAGGAGGTTTGTGACGGGTCGAAATTTGGTGAGGACTTCTTTGTCTAGTGTTGGCTTCTTTAGAAAGGGTGTGATCAGGCCATGCTTAAAAACATGAGGAAATACACCGGTCTGGAGAGAAAGGTTAACGATGGATGTGATGGATGGAACAAGGAGAAGTGAAACCATCTTGAGAATGCGAGTTGGGATCGGATCCAAACTACATGACTTGGTGGGGGAGGCGGTGATTGCCCGACTAACTTCCTCCGTGCTGACGATGGAGAACTCAGTGAGCAGATCAGCATCGGTTCGTGTGTCCAAAAAAGAAATTGAGCCTATAACACTGGTTGGATCGATATCGGCCCTCGAGCGAATGAGCTCATACTTAATAGCAAGTGTTAGCTAAATCAGTAGGAAACTGATGAGTGGGGAGTGACCTCTCCCTAGAGCGACCAAGCCACGAGTTAACGATATTGTATTGCTTCTTCTGATCTCCAGCGCAGTCAGCGATAATGGAGCAAAAGTAGTCAGCCTTCACCCGGTATAGAAGTTTTTCATACTGGGTAACAAGCAGCTTGTACAATTCGTGGTGGCCTTGAAGGTAGCCACAACGGCACCAGATTCTCTCTGCCTTCCGAAGTTTATGGCGACCGTCGATGATATTAACGTTTATCCATGGTGCGGGATCGCGAAGCACGACGACCTTGGTCTTCAGTAAGGCGTGCGACTCGACGACTCCCCGGACCTCCATGAATTGGTCGACGAGATCGTCGAGCGTCTCCACATGGTCACCGTTTGCCCACACTGGACTAGAGATCATTAAAAAAGAGAAGACAAATCTTCTTGAAGAGAATCCAAATCAATTGCGTCGTAATTACGAAAATGTCTTCTTTTCTTTCACTGGACGGCAAAGTCCAACGGAGCAGGTCACAAGGTGATGGTCACTAACTAGACCGGAGACGTGGAAGTCTGAGACAAATATGCTTCCACTGCGAGTGAGAATAAGATCAAGTGTATGGGCAGCACTATGAGTGCGACCGAGGACAAGTTTATCCCAGCCCATCTCTTCTATTAGCTGGACGAATGGGCGAGCTTTGCTGCACTTCTCGTCATCAACGTGGATGTTAAAATCGCCGACAATCACCGGCTCCTCGTTAAGGTTCACTGCTGACTCAAGAAGAGTGCGAAAATCGGAAAAAAAATGGAAAACGGTGGATAGTCGGGGCGTTCGGGTGGACGGTAGATGACGAAGAGACAAAGGGCTTTAGTGGATTAACGAATCTAGGCGCAAAGAAGTTCGAAACTGGTAGGGATATTGTCAAATTTGACTGCTCTGACAGCGAAGGCCTCTTTGAATGGTAACCTGACGCCACCATCCCCCTTTTTTTAGTGGAAACAGGACGAGGAACATGCAGAGATGTGAAGCCAGGAGGGCATGCTGACCTTAGGATGTGGTCACCGTGGGTGACATTGAGCCAAGTCTCCGTTAATGCCAGAAAATCGAGCCCATAGGAGGCAATGACATCAGTGATGTTGTGTTTTCTCTTGCAGACAGATCGGGCATTCAGTAAACCGAGCTTAGGATGGAGGCGTTAGGCAGCTCAGGGGTAGAAATCCTCTTCTCTTTAGAAGTAGGCCTATGGGGGCGAGTAGAGTCACGCGGGTTCGCAGAAAAGGAAGCCATCCTCATCTCGAACCTGATGCCAGAAATTCCTCCACCTCGAAAACTCCGACTAGTAGGTCCTCGAGAAGAGCTGAGAAGATTGTGTGACCATGCGGAGTACAGATGTTTGCGAGAAGCCCAACTCTGGAGTTCTTGTTTCTCGCTCGCAGATCTGAGTGATAGTAGGAAATCACAGTCGATACCCGAAGACGACGGCTCTAATTTGGTCGGAGAGCACATGATTAGTACCAGGTGAGGCGGGTCCAATCGTGGCCGGGTTGTTAGTAGAATTTGTGTAGTAGGTGAGAGCTGTGAATGGAGGTCGCTGAAAAAGAGCAGAGGAAGCGACAGTGAAGAGTCTCAAAAACCTTATTCCAAGGAAACATTACCCAGATGAAAAGGCTTGGTGGCAGGCCCGCACCACCAGAAGCTGTTAAGGGCCTTTTGTTCAAAAATTTTGAGTGACGCGAACAGTCGCGGCAGGTGCCGTGAATCTGTGTCTCCAATATAGTTGCTGCTGATGATTGGATCTGCATCAGTGGGTCCGAGTAAACAATGTGTTCAAGTGGCCTCACCAAGCGGTGAAAAATTGACCATGGATTACAGCTGACAGTAGTATATGGGTCGAAAAAGAAAACGATCGACATCAATGAATGAAAACACAGAAATGGGATTGAATTGCACCAGCATGTGCACGAGAGAAAGTTATTCAGTTACCTGTCTCTTCTCGTCTGGCGTGTGATAGACTTATAACTGCTAAACCCCACACAAAGACATATGGTTCTCGATCCTTTACAGTTTATGCCCCTAAGCTTTGGAATTCCCTTCTATCGACTGTCCGTAATGCAACTTCTCTTGCCCCGTTTTGTTCACGACTTAAAACACATTTGATTACCGTGGCGTTTAAAGATGAAATTGATAACCGTGCTCGCCGGGAAAAGCGCCTTTGAACATGTTTATGGGAAAGGCGTTATAGAAGTTTAGTACATTATTATTATTACGAGGGAAAGTTGAGCAAGAAACTGGGAAAGTATTCAGGTTGAAGCGACTTTAAAATGCTGAAAATCACAGAAAACAGGAAGCTGCTGGTTGGTGCAGCCTTTCTCACGGCGCGACTAGCAGACGAAAGCTACTATGGACACA
The DNA here is from genome assembly GCF_021234035.1 of Daphnia pulicaria. NCBI lineage: Eukaryota > Metazoa > Arthropoda > Branchiopoda > Diplostraca > Daphniidae > Daphnia > Daphnia pulicaria. The sequence continues at coordinate 5,641,280 of NC_060920.1, forward strand.
TAACAAAGATGAGCTCAAATAAAAACAAGCCTAAAGTGATTTCCTTCATGATAATTTCAAACTTTAGAAACAGCAGTAATCAGCTAGAAACAGTAATCAATAAGTTATTTCTTACCAAATATGGCAGCACTATTCAAATTCGTTCTGTTAATCCTCCCTACAATTTCTTTCTTAATCCGTAATCTAGTAGTACTGCTCGCCTCTAAGTAGCAATGTACTTGTTAAAAATTTTATAACCTAAATTTCTGCTTGACATCTTACAGCGACGTATACTATAAAAAAATTATGTGCATTTAATTGCATTAGGTCTCACAGACTCGAAGAGCCACGAAACTTCTTAATTAAAAGGAAAAAACAAGTAATAATTAAAGTACAAATGTACTTTAATATAGCTAAAAAAGGCAAAGCAATTTTAAAACCAAAGAATGTATTGTCGCTGTTACTTTAATATTCACAAAAAAAGACTGCTTAATATTCAATTATAATTTGCTGATAATATTCTCCTTCAAAATCTTTATCAAAATGGATGATAGAATACAATACACTGTATTTAACTGAACATCCAGCAGTTGACGGTAGGAAAAGGAATCGCTATGTCTAACATAAAAGTTAAGTATGGAATATTTCAGTTGAAAATATGGATCTATGTGTTGTTTCGCTTAACAATATTCAAAGGAAAAAATGGGGTAGCGGCGCTACGAGTGCAATTTCCTAATAAAACTTCCAAAAGGAATAAAGCATGATACTTGCAAATTTCTGTTGATGTCCAGTGGGTATAACAAATCATAACTATCAAATATGTTCTTATTGTAATGTAAATTATTACTTTATTATACTGATGATGAAGACAAATTGCTGAACCTTGTAAAATAGTATGAATGTTACAAGCTCACTATGAAGAGTTAAAGTATAGTACAGAAAGCAATAATTCATATCCCAAAACTGTTGAAGATGTTGTAGAAAGTGATTGTGGTATTAGTGGTACTGACGTCCAAAGAAAATTCAAGAGAATGAAAATTGCTGAAGAACAAGGTACTGGCAGATGTTTTTTAGTAGTTGTACAAAATTGGATCACAAGTCGCAACCACTCTGTTAGAAGTAATTAAAGAATGGATATTACCCGGAACTACCATCATATCAGATTGCTGGAAAGCATATGACAAGATTGTGCTAGTTTTTGTTTTTCATACATTTTTTCAAGTAAACATGAATATTTTAATTTAAAATTAGGGAGCATAATGATTTTAAGCATCCCAAAGTCAACCACAGTCTTAATTTTAAAGATCCTGAAACAGAAACCCATGATAACCAAATTGAAGGTAATAATTACAATTCTTGATATATTTAATGTTACTTTACTTTATATTTTTAAATTCCAGAGTTGCGGAATTTAGCCAAAAAAAGCCTCATTGCTACAAACAGAAATAAGAAAATGTTTGCTGGTTATTTTGCCAAATTCATGCTGCATAGTAAATGGAAGAAATTGGATGGATTTAAGCTGTTTATGAAGTATGCTGGAAAATTATATTCTGGTGTCGATACTTCAGATTATGTTCCACAGGAATCTTCTTAGAGGTTAGATTTTGTATAGTTGAATCTTGTAAATCCGTTTAAACGATAATGGTTTTTCCTATTCCAGTAACTTGGTTTGCAACCCCCGCTTTCAAATCCTGAAAGCGAACAAAATGTTGTAAATACTATGTATGGAAATGGCACAAACATAGTTAACACATTACATTATTCTCCTTGTTTAGTTTGTATAAACTGGTTAAAATTGTTAAAAAACCTTTTACTAACTGAGCTTTATAGTAAGTTGTTTAAGTTTAGTCTCTGTTAATTCTTCAATTTTTTTATTCTAATGTACTTTGAAATTTGGCGGGAAGGAACGGGAAGCAATGTTGTAAGAAGCCGAATACTATCTAGATTTTTTACTAATACTTTAAAAATAATCAAAGAAAGAAATTTTATAATTTAATATTTTATATAATTTATCAGTAAAGTATTTCATTTATTTAATGCACGATATTTTACAAACAAGTGTCTGACGCGTACCCCCCTTTGTTTGCGATTATTTCATAATCCACGACCTGGAGAGCGGAATACAAAGATACGCCAACTGATGAAGGTTGTTTCCGTAATCAATTTTGAAGATACAATAAATATAAATCAAGAAAAAGGGTTCCTGATTTGGAAAAACAGTAAACAGAAACGCCATGGAATTACCCAAAGAAAGCGACGTGCCAGTTGCAGGAAAAAAAAATAACTAAAGAAGCAACAAATAAGGAGAAAGAAAATCACAAACTTTAAAATTGATCTAAGAGTAGTTTTTTCTTATAGGTGCACTGAAACTTCAATGGACACTCTGACTACTCATTACTCAGAAAGCTTAAACACTCATTCAACAAAGGTTATATTCTAATAAAATTAAAGGTAAAATAAGAAAACCAAAAAATTGTGCAAAAGTAACTATTTCTAAACATAGAGAAAAAGAAATTTTGAAATCGATTTTGTTTGTAAGAAAACATATTGAATATTATTCTGTCATAGTAAAATAAAACAAAATTTATATCTGAAACATTATTATAACAGAAACATCCTTAAAAAATCAAGCAAGATTAAGAAAATAATGCAAAAATGACTGGTATGTATGATTTTAGTACGAAAACGTTTTGGTAAGTATGATTTATAAATGTAAATTTTTTTCGGAATAGCAGATACTTCGGACACGGTAATTTTAAAAAGGTAGAAATTAGGACCCTGTAGAGAAAAGAGGCACGGGTAGCTCCTAGTAGCCCCCCCCCCCCTCTGTAGCCGCTAGCCCATAGCCACTAGCCCCAATTTTATATTTCAAACTACTAGATTGAAAAGTCTTCGTGAAGAAGAAAAGGCTAAGAAAAATACTTCATCGCTGGAATTGGATTCAGAAAAACTGATGACTTAAAATCCAGTATGAAATCTGGTTAAATACGTCGGAACTAACACATGTATGGATATGAAGGAGAACATCTCTAGATGCCAATGCGAGCCGTAATGAGACCTCCTTCCTTCAGCTTCGGTGATCCTCTACCACAAATTTCTACGCATCACTATACGCAAACAATCTAAACACACATCAGAGTTGCCAAATTGAAAAATTCCATGCTTTTGCATTGTGAAAGATGTTTAGAGTTAAGTAAGAGTAAAGTTGAGGAAATATTTATTGGTGCGGATTAAACGGGAATTCTTTTGTGTTTTACGCAGAAATGTGCTACAATTCTCTATCGGAATGTCCGTGCGAAAAGTGCATATCGTTTTCCCCTGAAAATTTCAATGATAAATGCGCTTTAACAACTAGTCCACGAATCAACCAGGTTAAATCAGGCCACCTTTGGGAAATTTTGATTCTTTCTGACTGGGAAACTGAGCCAGTCGCGATGTAGACCATTCGAAGCGAAATTTAGTGGAAAATCGAATGGTGCAATCGGCGAATTCGCTGCTGTTATAGTTTTTAAGGTTAAAAAAAAAGACTAGCAGGGGGAGCCGAAAATCGTGTAATTTTTCGGGTTTTTTACAGCAGTTTTTTGCCAAACAGGACCCTCTAAAAAGAATCTAATTTACTAAAAATGTAGATCTAGTTACGTTTTACAGTTTTCTAAAACTGTTTTATAATCAGTGGTTTATTTTCTGAAATATTAACCGTCGATATGTGAAAATAAAAATCGCCCATATTTTGTTGTGTTTTGGCTTCATCCTCCTAGCCATCCAGCGTTAGATTTTGAAAACGCTTCGACAAAAAGCTCTTTTGGGACATGCACTTTTAGATATATGAACTTGAAATCTAACAGGTTATATTGTTAGCTCAGAATTGATTGAAAAAGGCAATAAAAACTGAAAAATTGAATGTTAACGAAAAGATATGATCTCAAAAGAGCTTTTGATCTCTATGACTGCCGCTCTATAGAGTTAAAGTTTTGAAATGGCTATAAAAAAATGAAAAAAATTTATTATTTCTTAAATTCAAATCTTTTTAAAACCTTTAATCACCTGACGAAGATGAGAGGATCACTTGAAACGAGACCCAGTACATAATTTCTGACAAAAACTTAGTTAATGGCGGCTTGCTAGGCTGTTATGGTAATCGCAATCGTGTTTCTACCACCAAAAGACAATAAATTCTATGTTCCTGTGATGATACAATTCCCGTTGCAGTGTTCTCCACGAGATCCTCACACAAGAAAATACCCAGTGTGTCGACTACTGCAGCGTTCTTAAAAAAATTTGCATTTATGGCTTCAGCGTTTTTTTTCATCAGACTTTTTTACAGCAGATGTCTCTTCCGTTTCATTGCTTCTTTAATTTCTCTATGAGATAATTCAGGTTTGTCCCATTGTCACCGAACACGGCGTTCGGTGTTCCTCTCCGGCTGATGAAACACCATGCCAAAAAGAGCATGTATCCATTTTCTCTTTTTATTACAAATGAACCACTCGCGTCACCAAAAACAAGTGAAAAAGCAGCCGTATATTTTCTCAGTACTCGTTCCAATAGTCACAAGATATGACCCAACAAAGTCAATACCAACGTTAGAAAAAGGGTGCTGACGAGTGTCCAACCTTTCTTGGTATTTGACACATGATAGGAGTGATGGGGTTCCTGGATTGCCTCACATAGCATGCAGTTCCTCACCGTTCACCTGGCTGCGCTTCTACCCTGTAAATCAAATAACTCGTTCGTATCTCGTAGCACAGTTTTTCTATCTTAGCATTAAATTTCACATGTATAGGTCCTAAATCTGTCCTCTGGTGTTGATCCAACGGAAGTATAGCCGAACGTTGGCTTCGTATAGCAGTAAGGCGTGCTCCAGTCTACCTCCCACTCGGACGACTCCGCTCTTGTCTACAAACGGCGTTAAATTCTTCAGGCACGAAGATGGACGCATATGCCTGCCAACAATGAGCCTTTGCATGTCTTCTTTAAATTTCTCTTTTTGGACTGTTTTTATGCGCTCAAGTATTTCTGCAAGTAACCCCTCCCATAGCCAAAGTAGCGGAATTGGTTTGTGAGACCTTTTGCTCCCCAGAATCACTAGAACTGCGCTAAAGTAGCTATAATTGTTCTGATTTGATTTGGAAGAGAAAATTCCTCTTGATGATGATTTTCACCAGACTAGCCAGGGCGTGATTTTGTCTTTCTTTTTCCACTTTGGTCAATGCAGATACATCTAGGGTCATAATCTCTGATGTGCTTGGCCATGGTTCTGGGTTTTCTTTTAAAAATGCAGGATCCTAAAAAAACCGATGGTTGTTCCTAAGCTCATCTCCATTTATTATCCACAACTCACTTCGTATGATGGGTTAATTGAGCCTGGATTATGACTATTACATTGATTAGCGTTTGAAGTCATCGAGATTTATAGTTCTGTACTGTAAAACAGTTTATGAGCTGCTTAAAAATATTGTTGAGATTGACGTCATCTCTTCTTCTTCCAGTATGTTTCTGGCTAACTGAAACCACTGTTGCTTGTAACTCGAGTTTTGGTATCGTCAAAGGTTTGATGGGGGCATCATCTCTTGCTTTTAATAACACGATGCTATTCTGTACTTTGTCTGTACTCTGGTGCTCAACGCGTAGGTAAGCTACTGCTCCAAAAGCCACTTCTCACATCGCAGAAGATGTGCACTTGTCTCCTTACTCCTCCGCCTTTCTTACCTACGAGTCACGGGACGGCCAGCTGATTTAGGTGTACAATAGAACTGCTCCAACGATTCCAATATTCCAAGATGTCGTTCGGCAATATTCTGTACTAAACTTCTCTTACTTCTCCAGCCTCGCTGGAACAAAAGTTTACCATCTAACACCACCGGGTCATATAAACTATAGGGTCAATACACTGGCGACGGCCGCCAATAACTGGCGCTTGGAATGTACCTGTGGTTGCGAATTAAACTTGAAGTTTAAAGTGACTGTTTGATTGTCTTATCAAATATTCAACATCCTCTCCACGGAAAAACTAATCCAAATTTAGATCCAATTCCGGCTTTTATCTTTTTTTGTGGATGGGATGGTGGTTAAAGTCCACTGGTTCAAACTAGATCTTGAATTTTTGTGTCTTCAGAGTCAAAAGAATTAAGATAGTTGTCAACGACATGTTGCGCAGTATCTTGCAACGGAGATCATCAAATTCCGGATTGGCATCTAACGTCTTTTGTACAGCGTAAAGGCAGAACTTGGTGAGCAACCAAATGTTTGAAGATTGATAAATCTTTGAAGCATTATTTGAAAGGTTTGCGGTGGCCTCCACCAGTATTTAAGATATGGCCGATCTTCTTTCCTTTGGAAGAAAGAAACGGAACTCTAAATTACTTCTTCTAAAATGTAACAACCCTCCTATTAGGTTGGGATAAAAGTCCGGCACCATCAGCAGCACTCCGTTCAGTGAGACTTCCTGACATTTTGTAAATACATTGCATTCCACTCCCAATTTATTTGGTATATGAGGATGAGTGCATACAGCATGATGTCGAACGTATTATGATGTATGATGGCGCCTTACTCTTTTATTTCTTCCGCTGACACTTGTCTAACATATCCTAATTCAAAGTATTCTCAAATTACCTTTGAATAACGTCTCGAAAACTTCAACTGCTGCAGAAAACTCCTTTCCAGAGCGAAGAACTTTGGTAGTAGGCTGGAAGTAGTCGGGATGTCCGATTCGGTTCTTTGGATTGACTTGCGTGGTTTTCCTTGAATCCCAATTTTCTTGCCATCTCTGTCTAATTCATGATGACTTACTTGCGCTGCCCTTTAGAGTACGTGCGCTCTCCAGTAGAGAGTACGTTTTTACCCACGTTTTGTTGAACACGAAAATAGGTAAAACAAAACAACGAAGACCGCAAGCAAAATGGTTGGACGAAAATTTTCGCTATTTGCGATGCAATGATGACTGACGTTCGGTGTCAATAACTGCAATGTTGTTATACTCCGCCATTCGCATGCGCATTATATTACCTTGCACTTCTTTTGACAACGGGCGAAGTAATAAGAATAAATGGCCAGGAAACGTGTAACTTTGAAAAAAACCCTGTTGTTGCGGTTATTATAACACATACGTACGGTAAACAGAAGCGGATTGCTGCAAGAAAAAGTTCACCTCGGGTTAGTCATCGACATCTTTAAACATTCCGGTCTATTCCTCCGCTTTTACAAGAATAAAATACAAACGTATTTTGTCTAGTTGCTTGACCCTCCAATTGTAAGATTTCCGTTCGGTTGATTATTTTTAACTTGACAAGAAAACTAGTGGGATATCGTTGACAATTTATTCGGTGAGAAAACTCAAATTATTTCATTTTTGCCCGGAGCAAAAAAAAAAATAATTTATAACAAAACTGATGAATGATTTCATGTTATTAGCAAATCCATGGAATATGAACCTGGCTTAGTCTACATGGTCGATGTGATTCGTGAGATGTTAAAGTAGAGATCCGATGGGCAGGTCCGAGTGGCCTTGACTCTAACTTCAGCCTTGCCCCCTTGTCTAGTCGTTGTCGTCGCTGCAGTTTGGGTCGGCAACAACAGTAGCAGCTTTGACTCTCTTCTTCGGCGGTGATGTACGTAATTAACCATTGGTCTCAATCATAAAGATAAGCATATTTTGGTCTCAACTAGAACGTATTCCTCGCCCAATTGCTTCTTACGTCAGGAGGTAATTTGCATGACACTGGTTCGAAGGTGGTTTCATAGCTCACCTTATCGGCTTTGGCCTAGTTTTTGTACGGTGGCTACAGTTTCGTGGAGCTCCGGTGAATATTTATGCAAAGCAACGTGGTCGCACTGTTTACAGCCTGGGAGGAGAATCAAACGCTGCACATAATATCTCAGGAGTATTGAAACTAAACTGTGTTTCTTGAGAATCTCAGAACTTGATCTGGCCACCGAGGTGTATCTGATATCACAACTTATGATATAACGTGTAATGATATAAGACTGAACTGGAACAATATTCCCTGGTTTCAACACCCTAATTAGTGACACAATCATAACTTAGCATAATAATTAATACATCTCATTTGGCTTTCAGAGCTTTATTCTGCATGAATGGACATTTAATGGACTAGTTCAGTCATTAATCAGGTTAAACAAATAAATATGCAATAAGAGTCGATAATTTACCTTAAATTCTCTGTAATACACCGATCGCTTTAAAATACCAGCACAAGTTTCACAGTTTCGTTTCCAAACTGATTCACCAGAGTAAAAAAAATTCAAAATAAAAAATATTTTTAGTCACCAAACACACGAGATGGGCGTTGATCGACTTAAACTGAGTAACGTTTGGGAAAAACTAGCTGGTTCAATCGAATCGCTGGGCGAATTCAAGGTGGGAGAAACAAGAAAAATTGGAACTTCGACGAGGTATGTTGTATTATATTTGCTTATTAACATCAGGCAACCCTGAACAGGTGCCAGAAAATGATGGTGTAAACAGGGCTCAAATTGATCCGACAAAAACTCACATAGCGTTTTATGATCTACATAGACGTGAAAACTGAATGCACAGCTCGCAAGTCTTCTGGGTGATTTATATATTAATTCAATACTAAATAATAAGAAAACAACAGCTATACACTAGTATTTTTCTGGTGCACATGAAATGAGATAAAGTCACCTGTACGCCGACGCATTCAACTGATAGATTGAGTAGATGATTTCTTAATTTTGCCAGTATACAAAAAAATCGAACATCAACAACCAATTTTGAAAACTTGTAACGACTTGTAATATATAAATACGTGTAATATCTAAATAATCAAGATACCTTGATGGAAAATAACAGAATTTTTTATTTGCTATACTTTCCAAAGAAACATGTTGTTTTTTTGGTTAATTTCAGCTTTTTTCATTTACGATTTTTTGGTGTTTTATTTTTATTTTTTAGTGTTATTTTTAAAGAAATCTGGTGACCGATTTGGTGATGCCCATGAGAAAAAAAATGGAAACCCTGCTTCCTACTGCCTCCTTTCCGTCCACGGTTTCAACAGCGAATTTATTGTTGGCAGCTCTCAACTCTCAAGAAAGACTTTTGTTTGCCAATGTATAATTGGAAACATAACTCACAAAACTAAATCGGTGAAAAATATTGTGAACGATTTAGATACAAACTACACAGTTGGACACTGTAGCAAATTGTAAACATTTTGACCTATTTCGACTACGTGTCACGACGCGTAGCTCACAAGCGGGTGGCGGTATTCAAATTAGTCGTGAGTGGCTGTTTCGCTTGAATCGACAGAAAATTAAATCGTTTTCATTTTTCTTCTGTTCTTCTGTAGTTAGTCATTTCTTTGGCTGTAGCTGCGAAAAGTTGTATCAGATTTCTCGCTTTATTTTACAATCTATCTCTTCTTTAAAAAATCAAATCTCTTGCTACCTGCTTGCTACGTTCATTGGTAAACTTGGCAACTGCTGCCTTTCAGACTTCAATGAAGAGGAGTAGTATCAAGTGCTCAAGTTAAACTGTTTTCAATTATAAAAATCCAAGTCAAAAATCCTTTAATTTTACCTGTATTATTTAGTTTCTATTGCTTTAATTTACACGCAACCTCTTTATAACCAGCCTTGTTCCCACGCCCAGAGGCTTTGCATCACGACAGCCGGATTTAGTTCGGCATGACTAGTTAAAAGCGTTAATGCCTGTTCTGAACGTAGTTTTAAGATAGGTAATCAGTCTGGATTGTCCTGAATTGTTTATCTAAATTTATTTTAAAAAAAGCTACAGCGCTATTATTAGTCATTATACATTAGTGTTAATATATGAGAGCTAGAGTTGCTATTAGCATTAGTATCAGGATCAGATGAGTTTTTGAGTAGGTTATGTTAGTACATGCACGGTTACATTTTATCATAAATAAACTTAACATGTCTAATTAATACTTTATCAAACTTTTGTTACGGGAATTTATCTGAAATCTATTTTCTTGCGGTGAAAGCCAACGATAAGTATTTCATGGTAGGATAAATCTGGTAATTTAAGACAAGGGATAATTGACTCAACTGACTCAAACTGCAAGATTCGTTTATCTTTAATCTGACGGGCTGATAGTCGAATCATTGTGAAGCTCATTTGCTTCGTCCAGCCAGACATGGTCCCCATAGGCATTGTGTTGACCTCGCTCAATACATCGCACAGATCCTCGATGAAAGTGTCGCGTGTTGCCGTACATATGACGGATCAGATACCCGCTGGATATCCTGCACAAATGAATGTCAATCTTAATTTAATTATCGATCACACTGGTTACAAAGACGATAATAAGCTTCTCACGTCATCTCCAATGTAGTTGTGCAACATGAGGATTATGACCGCTCCCTTGTGTTACAATATCTTATATTCTCCATGGAGCCTAATTAAAATATAGAAAAAATTCGCTAAAGAACGAAACAATGTTCGATGAATGCATCGAATTACCAGCAGTGGAATCGGCTACTGCTACGAGCAATTTTGGGTAAAGTATATTTAACCCCAAAAATTCTTTGTAGTGTAGAAAGACTTTTGCAGTGATGTAAAGATGGAAACGACTTCTTTCTTCTTGCCTGAATGAATTAATAAGCAATCACAAATCACATGGAAAACATCACACACATACCAAACAAGAAAAAATGGCTACACCACGATGAGGAGACGCCGATGGATGAGCATGCGTTTAATGGATTTTTAAGCCATCGAGTGTTGCAGTCAATTTAATTTTTGAAAATAAATTATTATTACAAGGAAAATTTTATGGAACAAAATTTTAGATTTCTTGTTATTGGGATCCATTATAAATTAACAATATAAAATTAGATAATTAAAACTAATTGACTAGAGAAGTTTTCTTTCCATCAGGGGGCACTACATGTTAATAAAAAATAGAATTAAAATTCAATCACGTTGTTGCTATTGTTTGTGTTGTTGTTCTCGTTGTTTCGCATTGTGTTACACTTACACCCGTGAATTTTTCTACTATTAACGATATGGATACTTCACCAAATAGTGATATTGAATTTCCTGGGGATGAATTCGAAGCTGAACGTGTTGTTGATCTCGAGTAAGTGAATTTTATCCATATAATTAGGTATTCTATTACTGTTTGCTCGAGCTAGATGTAAATTTATGTAAATATATTATTGCTGGGTATTGGGTGTCGTTGGTATCCTACTTTGAACATTCTGGCCGTTGCCGGAATTCAGTGTAGGGCGGCCGAAAAGTATCACTTGAGATGTCGTCGTACTCGTGAACTTGACGAGAAACGCCGATGAGATGTCCGTTGACGTTAATTATTTCGCCGTGGTGATTGACTCCCACCTAAGCCGGGAAGTCTTCGGAATAGTGGAATGATTGGGTCACAAACACCAACGCTCTGAGTATGTAATGATACTAATGATTCAATTATGATTATAGTTTACGAGAAATGAGCGAACAAATCCGATCCCATTTTAGCATATGACTTTTTAGCATACTTTGTTTTTACCAGTATATTAAAAGAATCATGCATGATGGTCTGTATGGAACAATAAGCTAGTCAACTTCAGTCAATTGTTGAACAGGAAATGGGGCTGTATATAGGATACGAAAGAAAAAACACCCAAAAAATCCTTGGCTCTGTAAAGGAATTGTACAAGAATAAAATAGACGTCACCCTTTTGTTTTTCTATGCTATATTTTGGCTAGAACCGAAGTAACAGGAAGTGAAAGGGCTCTATCAGGAAGCTGTGTTCTCCTTGCTAACACATTTCTTACATATTATATGCTAGTCTGGAAGGTTGTATTTGACACTAATTACAACACACTTGACTTAATTCAAACGATTTCGTAGCTAAAGATTTTGCATCAGAAAAAAATAAGAATCTGATTGCATTTGTTTTCCTTCTTTGTGAAAATGGTTGTTTTAGGGTAGGGAAAATTCGTCCAAATTTTCTTAGAATTTTAACATTGGGTTTTTTTCTTAGATTTTACATCTTAGACTAAAATCTAGAATTGAATTTATGAGATTGTGTAAAGATGATGGTCCAAAGTTTATTATTATTAATAATAACAATGATATGCTATAAAACAAAAATATATACATGCATGCTATAAGTTTAGGGATAAAATGTTCTTAATATTTTCCAATTTTGTATGGAACAGAGAAAGAGAAGATGGGATGTACAAACCAGAATACGTGGGAGCATTACTCCAACACCGACTGTGTTAAACTAATTGCCAAGAACTAGGAAAGGTAAGACTGCTTGTTTTTTCTATAGTTTAACTGTTTTTTACTAATATAAGTATTATTAGGCTAGAAAATAATATATTAATATAATATATTACTGAAAAAAGGAGGGGGAAGGACAAAGGGGAAAGGGGGATCGAGAAGGAAAGAACTTAAGTTTTTTAACGAGACAGAGATGAGAAACAGTATTGAGAGATATGTCGATCAACGAACTTGTGGAGGGATTTGAAAGGAGGCAGCAGTAATTGTAACCCGGGACCTTTCGTATCAACACTAGGTGCCATAAACCCTATAATATAATATTGCACTATAATATATAACCGCTAACCACTACCAAGGTTTCGTTGTGCAGTTTTATCGTGATACTCGTATATCTTATGCAAATTATTTCATCAGCGATTACGTTTTTTTTTGTAAAATCGGCTATAATCTAGAAATCAGTAGAATAGTTAACTTTCGACTGATTTCATTTATTAACACGATCCAGTGCATGCACAAGAAACATTTAAACGAAACCGCCCAGCCGATATTATTATTTAGTTATTGTGTATTAACTCTGACGCTTCATAAAACGATTCCTTATGTTTTGACCTAATCAAATTGTGTTCCAGGCGAAACCTCTAGTATGTAAGTTGGATCCCCAGAATCTGAGGTATATGGCTGACTTCCTTGAAGTTAAGTTAGCTATTTCATGAGTTAAGCAAGTTCAAAATATGGCTCACAGCCTGTCGAGGATAAAACAATGTTCCTCTCTTAATGATCGGAATGGGCTTTTCGGAATGAGCAGGGATTATCAATGTAATAATTAAATACCTTTTCTAACAATAAATGCTAACCGCTGAAATCAGCGTGAAAAACTCTATCAAATGGAATTTACTTATGCTAACTTTCTTCATGGTATTAACCTCGGCTATTGAAAAAAATATAACTGAAACACCACAAGAAAATAAAAATTTCCCGCATGAAGGTGTATACAGAAAATAAGATCCTTTTTTTCTTGCAGCTTTACTTTTTTCCTGTTTTGTATGTATCAAGTCACTTCTGTAACAATACACAAACAATTGATACACAGGAAACAAGGATAAAACGAAGTAATGGTATCAACAGCGTTGCATGCTGAGTGAACTTCATATATAATCAACCTGTTTCCAGGTCTACATAAAAACGCATGAAAAGAGAATTACTGAGCAGGATTATTTACAGGTTCAAATGAAACTGAAATATCATGAAAAGGAGTTCTGTACTAAATCAAAGTTGTGCCTTTCGGACTGACAAACGCTGTCAGCATCTTCCGAAGGATGACAAACATTTACTAGCTGAATTGAAATGAATTTCTTTCATTTTATGTCTGGATGACATCGTTGTTTTCTTAGATTATATTCTAGAGCATTTTGCACGACTTGGTGGCTCTTTGAAACGATTGTTAAAATCTAACCTTAAAATTCAAATCATCTAAATTTGTTTTTGCAGCAACAAGTAAAAAAATACTAGGCTAAGTGATAAGTGGAAAGAGACTCTTTCCAGAACAATCTGAAATTGATGCAGCTTGCCGTTTTCCGGTATCAATGCCATTAAAAGTTATTCTGAGTTATATTGGTCATACTCACACTATCATCGATTTATTAAAGAATTTGCTATTATTACTAAGCCATTTATCAACTTGGTGGAGAAGGGACAGCCTTTGTATGGACCAGTTAAATATAAATGAGTTTTAAGATTTTCAAAGCGCATCACCTAAAATATTAAATGGACATGGACATTTATTCCCTCTTGGCTTCCAAGAGGGTTTGGGGGGGGGGGGTGTTATAAGGGCTGGTTTTTCGTATGTTTTATAGAAAAATTGCGGGTTTCATACATTTTGTCCCTTGGATCCTGTCCGTGGTGAGTGGGTGTGATTAAACGTGTTGAGACGTACATATTATTACACACAAATATCCCGATCCGTTCAGCAGATCGTGGGCCTAGCCGATCGAACCGCTTTTATCGTTTTATCGGTTTGGATTGAGGGAAGGGGTCGATTTTTTTCGGGGGGTGGGTGGGAATAGAGGGTCGTTTCTTTTGTTGGGAGTAAGGGGTAAGGGGGAGGTAAGGGGTTGATTTTTGGAGGGGAATAGGCGGAGAGGAGTCAATTTGTATACCGGGGGGGGGGGGGGGGCTCCTCCACCTATAGGTAAAGTGTCTTCTGCGTTTCATTTTGTTTTGTTTAAATCTTCAAGCAGACGACGACACACACTCACAAAAAAGACAAACACCAAGAAGGACCTGCCGCCACACTGGCACCTCCTGGTAAGCTGCGAACGGAACTCCACTGTGACGTCTTACGGAAACTCGTTTTTGGTATTTGGACATTAGAATAACAGGATCGATCATGTTTTGTTTACTTATTATACCAGCAAGTGGAAGTAAGTTCAGATTTTTATCATTTTAAAAGGTTGAAAAATAAATTACAAACAGGATTCCTTCATTAACTAACCTTCGTGTCATATTTTTTTCCTTTTTTTCTTCAAATTTTTAGCCAATAAACTTAAAGAAACTCCCTTTGTCGTATGCTAGCATTTCTTTTGCTGGAATTGCTTGGGTTGCAAGGTTCACGTAGGAAATATAAAATGTTTTATAATATGTAATTGTTGTAACACCAAACATATCTCATACAAAATCACGAATATTAAAGATAAACTGATGCGAATTTGGGGTAACGGAGGCTTCTTCCCACCACCCCAAGTCGCACTTTATTTTTATACTTACTTACTTATTAACTAGCCTGAAAACTGTACAGGATGACATCACTGCCTTTTTTGTGAATTTTCTTTGAAGAAATGTTACTTTTCAATTGTAATTTTTTTTTTAAAGAAATAATTTCCCAACAAGAAGTAAAAATTTGTCTGCTTCTACTTTGTTGTTTTTTTTGTTCAGCTGTAAAATTGTCAATCAAAAATTTCAAAAATTCTCGAAATTAACGAAAATTCGAGCCTTATAATTACAAAACGGGTCGACTCTTAATTTACAATATTTCCAGATTTATTCCTCATGCAATGATTAAGATTTTGGGTCTCCCATCGTTCCTCCCATTACTGGTAGTACTAAACGCCCTTAAATGCTAGTTAATAAGGCAGGGCAACCATAAATGTCTTGAAAAAGATACGAGAAAGAAGTAAGAGAAATGGAAGACTTCAATATTTAGGAGATTGCGTTGATTTCAAGACACCAGAATCATCTACTTCTTCCATAGAGATGTTCGGATAACTTAAGTATACTTCAAATTCGTCAATTTTAGGAAATAATTTTGGCACTCACAGCTGAGGGAGGCCTTTCGGGAGTATTGGTGAGTATCCTGTAGAAGTTGCGTTTCTTCCTGCTGGGAGTTTGGTCACTCTCTTGATTAATAGTTTCTGTTCATCATTAGTGAATTTGCTGTGAAATTAATTTTTATTACTGAATTTTGAACAACCCTTGCAAGAAGTTTTTTTAAAAAAGGATTGGAGTTAAGAGAAATATTTATTTTTGTTACCTAACACAAAGTAATAGGAAAACACTGACATTTGAGTTACAAGATTATGAGATTATGAGATAATTTGAAGGCCCCCGCAAAATCTTCACAGCAAAAATGTTTGCCATCCAAAGAGTATTTAGTATTGTTGATTACTGTTTTGTCTTCTTCTTCGCTTGTCAAGCTTCTTTTATTGAGTAGGTCAAAGTAGGATGGAATTACGTTGCATAGTGTCTCGTAAAGGGCCTGTAACTTATCTGTTGCTTCTTGAAAAGGATCTAAAATGGGAGTGAAATAATAATTCATTCTTTAATGTGTATAATTATTAGGAGACCATTGTTTTTATTAATGCTGAGAACCTTGTGTAGCATTTTAAGCTATTCAATTTCCTTGCTAAATATTTCGGTATCATTGACTTCTTCGAACCGAAGCGATAATGCTAAATGCTTTATCCATGGTGTCAACGGCATGCGTTCTAAAGAATCAATAGTTGATTAGAATGCAATTATGAATGAAATTACAAAACCTTACACAAATCACGCTTGGACTGTTCTTGATGACAAGTTGTAATAAATGCTCCACGCAGTGTGCTCGTAGATGCTTGGATAACCCAAAATCGTCGTCTCCTAATGATTGCTTAATTTCTTCCACTTCACATCAATGTATAAATGCTTGTACAATGCGTATCAAATTTGGGGAATGCTCGTTTACATAGAGAAAAGAACGATCATAAGAGAAGCTTGCTTTGGCAGTATAGCAATTTGGTATTGTCCTCTCTCATGTTGAAAACAAAAATAATAAAAAAGACTCCGTAAGCTTTTCATTTTTTAATTTGGGATAAGAATGCCAGGTGTTGGTTTAGTTGCTTCGGCCTAGTTACTCTCTACAAATCCTTCATCTCAGTGTATGTTTTGTTCAGCAACTAGCAATTCCACTTTCTGGCCGACATCTCTTTCCTGTGATTGATGATTATGATTCTTCTGGGGCCTTCCTTGCTGTTCTTTGGTAAAAGTAATAAACAAGGTAAATCCGCCACTTCACTCATCACGAGCAATTATTATATCAGAGATACACAAATCAAAGACAGTTGACATCATTTCCACTGACGTTCATAAAAAAACTTAAGTTCAAGAAAGAGTATTAATTTATATAATTTGAAATATTAAATTTTACCAGAAAAATTTAGCCATTGGCCATGTCTAACATAGTAAACCGCAATGTGGGTTTTAAAAAAATCGCATTTCGGGTGTTTTTGTCAATATTGTTTAAAAAATGGTTCGTTTCGGCACCAAATTTAACCGTTTCGGCACAAACTTCGCACTTTTTGGTGCCAATTTTGTGCGTTACGGCACCAAAAACAACAACTTAATTTTTATAATTACGTTACTTGTACCATAACAGAGGAGGTTGATTGCCTTGAAGTTTCCGTGAAGTTCTAAAAAATGGTCCTAATCTGGTTGCTTACTGCTGCAGGTGGTTGAATCTTGATAATTTAACATTTTCAAGACAATATCAACCATTATTTTTCTTAAAATAAACTAGCTTGATGATAACTTACGATTCGATTCATTCGAAATTTTGCCATTCAAATCTCCTGTTATATGTCTGAGTTATATGTCACTTTTCTAAATTTAGATTCACAATTTGAATCAACTACGCGAAGGCGGAATCGAACCGAGCCGTGTTATTTACATGGCATCTAGTGTCGAAATTGTTTAAAACACCAAAGTTGGAACAGGAGTCTCAAAAAATTTCACTTTGTGTTCTGGTGAAGAATTGATGGAAATAGGGAAACTGTATGGATCGAAGAATTCCCCACCATTTCCAAATTCTACCGAACCAAACGTTAACGGATACGTCTACGGCATGTGTGACGGTAAGTTATGTCACATTTAAAAAAAAAACATGACATAATTCAAATTTACCACTATAGGCGACATCACGCATGGTCCGTCACACTAACTATCGTAAGAGGCAAGTCAACATCGTCGCCCCCCAAGTCGAAAGTGATGATGAAAAGATTGATGATGATGAAGAAGATCTAAAGGATAATGATGGTGACCAGATGGAAGAAGATGACGATGATGGAGATGATATAAATAATAATGACGGTGAGGAGATGGAAGAAGATGACGATGAGGGCAATCAAAGATATATTTTAAGATATGACCACGACGTCGCTCTCCTCTTCTGTTGTTTCTTCAACCGAATCCTCCCCGTCCTCGTAATCAAAATACTATGGCTCCATTTCCGAGAGAGATAGAGAGGGTGCGGCCACATTCGAATATCTTAATTTTTTTGTAGGCACCTGAGATTTTTTGATGTGGGAAGTTCGCTCTGACTTCGTCTCTGATGAGGGGCAAAAGGTAGGTTGTGTTTTTTAGTCTCGATCCAAACTGAGTTAATATCGTTGGACTGATTTCATTTGAATTGTACAGAATCTCCTGCTTGGTGCTCCCCGGTACAGTTTTTGTCACGGAGGATGAGAATAAGGAGGAACATCACTCCATAAGCCTCTACAGGAAAAAGTGACTACCCCAGTGTCTCTTTCTGAAAAGTTGCCAGTTTTCGGGAACTGGACCTGAGACCCCACATTGCCAGTTCTAGATAACGACGTTTTGGTGAAAGTCCCGTAAATTTATGTTTCCATGATGATAGTCGTCAGAGAGAGCTATACCCAGCCCTTGATTCCTACTTTGACCACCAGGGACCCAAATCAAAACAACACAATTTTCTGCTGTTTTTTCTGGCAACGTGGGGTCTCAGGTCCAGTTCCCGAAATCTAGCAACTTTTTAGAAAGGGACACTGGGGTAGTCACTTTTGTAACTAGTTTATGTTCCTCCTTCATCTCTTCCTCCGTGGTTTTTGTGTACTTCAGGTCAGGACTGTTGCACTCTGCGTGTCCGGTGCCCGGTGCGAACTTCTCTTATTTTGAAGTGGAAAAATTTCAGAAAGTCTGGGCGTTACTGTAGTCCTAGAAGTTGTAACATTCCCGCACTTCTCTGTCAATCAGAACCTTGACTACCCGGGCTGTAGTATTATAAAGATCATTCCCTTTATTGCACATCACGTGATTCCTAGACTGGCAAAAAGTGAAAAAGATTTTGACATGAACTCTTGTTATAACTTCTTAAGCAAAAATTGGGTTGACGAAGTCCACTTTTAAACTTAGAGCCACGTTTCTAAAGCATTATTTCATTCTTCATGCTCGTTTGCTGATTTAGGACGCTGACAGAGTGACTGCTGGGTATAGTCTGGATGAAGGGGTGATGAAAGAGAAGATGTTCGTGTTGTCTGAACTTAGTTGCGACTTTAATATTGACTTTGATCGGTCGTATTCAGCGTCGTTGGGTAGTCTAACGAAAACTGTGTCATTCTTTTGATGGACTTACGATGGGACAGGTCCTCCAGTTGCTGAATCTAGTAGTAATTACTCAACTTTTGTAAGGGAGAAATTATTTTAAAGGTGCCAATCCAACGTTGAAATTGGTAGCCAGGACTGCGATGGGCGGGCCTCTGGTGGCTTGAGCGTATGACCTTTTGTGGAATTCTCTCATCGATTGAGGTGGGCTGGTGGGGTTTGTTTTCATTTCATGCCGATGAATCGCCAGGCAGTTGCATTTGCGTAGGCGAGTTTATTTTGAATATTTCTTATGGTATGTAATGTACGATTACAAGGGAAAGGGGGAAGAGAATACAACTTGAATTATACAGACTAATTGTATTAGACTTGGCACGGAAGTACAAGTGTTGACAAGGGGAGCAATGGCGTAAAAGAGAGAGAGGTACATGGATACATGCGGTTTATATATTGGGGAGGGACTCAGCACGCTGGCTGCAGAGCAGCTCATCTTTCCGAGTCATCTCGGGATGGCGCGGACAGTCAGGACAGGTTGGCGCGGCGAGTCGGACCGGGTTGATGTGGCAAGTCGAGGATGATGCTTGCAATTTTTGATATTTCGAGCTCAGACTTGTGTCTGGGGTTGAGGTTTTCAATGCTGAGCCGGCAGTGGGGGATGGTGTAGTAACATTACTGATCTCACCTTCTGCCAAATTATGATCGAGTTTAACTGAGCTTTCGGAATCATTGTCAGTTTTGGTGTAACTGTAAGTCAAATTATCGGGTGAATGGTTCGGAGACAGCTCATCACCTTCAACTAAACTAGCTCTAGCTTGCCCTTCTTGAAGAGCGTCTTCGCGAGAAACTTCTATTATTGTTGATAATTCATTCTTCTCAGCTTCGTTGGGTTGTAAGTAGGTGGCTTCAGCTTCATTTGATGAGCTGTTATGCTCATACTCTTCTTCTGATGGATGTGGGCAATGTCGAATAGTTGATGAAAATCTCGAGAAAATATCTAAATCGGAATTTGAAATACAACCTAGAATGAACGTTTTGTTTCGATCCATTTTAGCCATGAGAGGGAGGGCGACACGGCAAGGGACATTCAGCTTAGGATCATCTTTGCACTCCGGCGGGACTTTAATTTTCTTTTCCGAAGGGCTGAATTTGTCTGAATCGGAGAGTTTTCTTTTCCATCGTTTTAAATCGGAATCAGGCTTGCCACGTTGATTGGCAAGTCGTTCCCGGTTGGCGTGGCAAGTTGTTCCCAGTTGGCAAGTGCTGACCGGGTGCTTCTCCCGCGTGACGTCGGGGGTGACGCTGTGGGGGTGACGTCAGTGTTGCCGGTCGTGACGTCGGGTCGTGACGTCAGGGCGTGACGTCGGTTGCGGCGGCCATCATGAAGTAGGCGGGTCTACCGCCTGGGCATTACAGAGCCGTCTCCTTTAGAGACGACTCTCGGAGTCGACATTTGATACAATTTAATGCAGTATACAACATAATGGGAAACTGGGGCGAAAGGCGGATATGGAAGAAAGGAATAAGAGTGAGAAAAAAACGTAATGGGATTCATGTGTAACTAGGCATGTAAAAGGGCGAAGAAGAAACGTGGTAAAGGTATGGGTATTTGGAAAATTGATGAATTTTACAATTGTAATTTAGTGTCTATAATCTATGGGGGAATCAAAGAAGATCAACAGGAGGCAAAACAAATGGCGGGGGGGGGAACTGTGGTGGAAGACAGGAATGGGAGAAAGAGAAAAGTAAGACACTTATATTATATAGAGGCACTTATATAGGCTAAAAGATGAAATTGGAGTTGAAAAAAAAACTAATGTGAAATAAGAAAGGATTCGATGAACAACCGACACATAATAGGGTTACGAGAATCTGATTTAAAAATGGACTACAGAAGATTAAAACTGAAAGTGAATAAGTTTACGAGTAGATCAAATTGGCACGGTTTCATGTCCTCCCTCGAGGAAGGAAATACGTAGTAAGAAAAAAACGACGGAATAAGCATAGAGTAAGTAGGACATGGGAAAAGAGGATGCAAGTAAGCATAAGAGTAGTCAAATGATAAGGACATTAGTTGGGACGAGTATAATTTCTACGTAACGAAAGAGAGAATTATTGCGGAACTTTGGGATTAAAGTTAACCGAGGATTAAGAGAAATTGAAAAGTGAAAGAAATAGTGAGTGTATACCTAAATACGAGAAAGAGAAAGCGGCATCGATAAGGGATAAAGTTCAAAAGAAATTAGAAAATGATTCTTTAAAAACGACGCGAAGGTTAAAAGAATTAAAAACGGTATCAGAGCGGAAGTTACTGTTGGGGCCGTGCGTCAATAGCCCTGGCTCCTACGCTCCTTTCTGCCGGGTGCGGTCGGCCCATGCACTGCGAGCGCGGTCGGCCCGTGCACTGCGAGCGCGGTCGGCCCATGCACTGCGAGCGCGGTCGGCCCGTGCACTGCGAGCGCGGTCGGCCCGTGCACTGCGAGCGCGGTCGGCCCGTGCACTGCGAGCGCGGTCGGCCCGTGCACTGCGAGCGCGGTCGGCCCGTGCACTGCGAGCGCAGGTGGCCCGTTTGTCGCCATCTGGGGCAGGTTGGCCCGTTTTTTGCCACTGCTCGAGGCTGGAAGAGTCCTTGGCCAGGTGATTTTGAACCAGGGGAATTCGATTCGGTAACCGAATTGCTTTAGGTAGTCCAATTCAAGAATGAACGGAGTGTTGGTGTTAGTGATCAACACACTAAGTGGTCGCCTTGGGTGCCAGCTGGCAGTCGAACTTGTCCCACTAATGTGAACGTGGTGTTGGTTACTAAGTCTTTGTGGTATTGTCGGTGGACAGGTTTGATGGCGTACGAAGATTGCCTTTGCCAGGCAATTGATGCAAAGGATTCCGTTAGCCCGGTTGCAAAGATTGGTCGTGCTGTTGGAAGTGCGTCTTCTCCCGGGATTGGAAAAATGGGGTTCATTTGTTTATCGCCCGCGCTGTTTAACAGCCTCCCTTGCATGGCCAATAGGGAATCCATCCCCAACAGAATCGATTTGGATATTTCGTTTTCGCTTACCACATAGGCGGTGACACTTTCCTGTTGGCCCGCGTAGGTTATGGTAATCGTCGTCTCTCCTTGGATGTGGAACACTTTGCCCGTTGCTGGGTCTATGAACGAGGTATCTGGGCTAGACACCGGCCAGATAGGCATTTCTAAAACTTCTGCTTCGCACTTTTGAATAAGGGTTATAGCGAGGTTGGTGATGAAATGCGCGACTACGCGCGTTTTATTGATGACGATTGTGATCACAGTTTTCGCGTCGATCTTGTACTATTTGACGGTTTGTACTCGACTGACTGTCGTATGAGTCAAGAATTTCTTTTTCGCTTTGCTCTTTTTCCCTTTTGGGTGAAAGCGGATCGATCCCTGTTAAATTGGAGATGTTTGGAGATTCATGTAGAGTTGACGCAAAGTGTGTGTGTGTGTGGGCCAATCTGGCAGCTTTATTACTGAGCCCACCTTCCCCCTTCCTTTAATTTGGTCCTCCTTTCCCTTTCGTAAAAGAAAATTGAACCCGGAGTAGGAGTGAGGGTAATAAAGTAAGATGTTCATGGAGAGGCGAGAGGGAGAAAAAAAATGTGATTTCGTGGGGAAGGAAGAGAGAGAAAAAAACAACTTCTGGTGGGGAATAGGGGTGCGAGTGGGGAGAGTTGAGAGAGGGAAAGAGGAGAAAAGAAAAAAAAAACACAACGGGATCGAATTCGAAAATTTTGACTTGATAGTATTGGAGTGAGTAAGAAGAATTAATATTGGAATGTTGCGTGGAGAAAAAGATGGAGGATCCGAAATCATCAAAGGAGAAAAATGTAATGAAGTTAAGCAAATCTGGGGCGAACTCTTAACATAACATCTTAACATAAAAAATAACGGGTAGGAAAAGTAATGTCTGCTATAAATAGTATCGGAGGACGTTAACAGGAAATACTGGGCTGCTGGGGGGGGGTCTCAAAGGGAAGCCCTGATTCAATATTGGTCTCCGTGAAGTGAAGAAATACAATTCAATCCATTTGCGTTTTACTATGTCTCGTTTAAGAAACGAGAAAGGCAATGTGCCATTTGCCGACGGGTCGGTGTTGGGCCATTTTTCTTTTATTTGTTTGTATCGGACCTTTTGCAGGCCTGCAGGTGTCCTTGCCACGAAGCTGGTGGCGATCGATGACGATTTGGACATGGGGGTCTCCCATACAGAGAGTTACTTAAGGCGATGGGGGACGTCGATATTGAATTGAAAACAAAAAAAAAATGCTTGTTCTACTAGGAAAAGGACGCGAGGTTAAAACCGACTCGCTGGATAAGCAGAATAAATTTGGTCGATCATTTACATCTCCTTGACATAGGCTTAGGCCTTTCGTTGGTCAAATTGTATGTCAATACAGCGTAAATTTGGAGGAATAATAAGCAGCGTCCGGAACCAATTTATGGAGGAATAATAAGGGTGTGTGGTCCCTTCCCGTTTTTCTTTTCTTAAAATATTTTCCTTTCCCTGCGAGGTGAAATCTCGCCCCACAGTCAGAGCTGTATAGTGTTTTTCCATCAATTTCTATTTGGAAAATGGACGTTATGGTTTGTCGCGTCCGATCTTTTAGGTTTCGATCGCTTTGAGAATGCCGAAAGATTCCGAAGCCGATTGCGGAAGATAACAGAAAATATTGACAGATTGCCTCTGAGAAACAAAATGAACCCCACCTTACAATTGGGTGTGGTAGTTTCTCGTTCAGATTTTTTTTTTAAAACCATTGAATCAGTTTCTCGGTTCATATTTGCGTTTTGTGAAACGAAGGTGCTCAACCAACCAATTGACTTCTTGACTGTCATTCGCCAAGGGTCACCGCTTCTTTCCCTTTTTGTGGCATCAATCCAATCCGTTCCTTTCCCGTAGATTGAATTTAATATTTCTTCTTTTTCCATCTGTCGTCTCGACACACTCTGCCGTGTTTTACGGATAAAAGCTTCCTAGCTTCGGCGGTGATTGCCTTTGCTAATTCACTGTTAAAGCGCGTCAAATGGTCAGCCGACAATTTTCCAGTTTTTTTTTCTTTTAAATTTTAATTCGAATATCGAACGTTCCTCTTGTTCGCCAGACCGGACGAATGCAGAAAAAGGAATAGAGAAACAAAATTTTCTTTATTTTTTCTTCTTTTTGTAGGGAAACAAAAGAAAAGTATGTTAAAAAAAATGAAAGGCCATAAAAACAAAAAAAATGGAAGGCCTCTCTAAATCTTATTTTCATCAGCCCTGGGAGCTGACGCAGACGCACATGACGTGCCACTTGGTCCTCTTTGACCGTTACCTGGTCTTCTTTTTGGAAGTAATTCACTACACAATTCTCAATCAAGGGCAGCGGGGCGTGACTTTTATCTTATTTGTTTCTTTCTACGTTGGCGGAAAATCGTTAATGGTTTGGCTCGTTGATCGTTTTTACAATCCTGACATTTCAAAGCGGGTTTTGAGACGTAACTCGCCATTAACAAACTATTCGAGGTTGTTTGTTACTACTTTCCCTATTTTTCCTTTATTCTTTGTCTCGGAAAATGAAGGGGTTTAGGGACCTTCAATTGTACAAAGGTTCTCTTTATGACAACCGATTTAAAGAAGAATCGGCTTTTTAGTTCTGAATCGTGTTGCATAATATGCCTGTGTAAACAGCGCGATAAGAATGACGGCAAAGCGATCAGATATGACACCTTTACATTTCCTTGTGAAATTCTTCCACACGTGTGTGAATGTGATTTACCACTCGAATTTTCTTAACCGAAATCCTTAATATCCATATAAACTCGCGGGAAAATTTGGAGTGAGACCAAAATTTTTGCAGTGTTAATTCTATTGGCTCGTGGGCCCCACAAAAATTGCGATGGCTCCCGTTTCAATACGTTCATTACTTTTGGTGAACGTTATTTGTTTTTCCGTTATTACACGAAAGACAGAAAAAAAATGATATTAAATACGGGAAGAAGTTATCGAACAAACGAAAAACAATAACGTTACGAAAATCAGAATTTTCGGAGCAATTTATTCGCAAAATTTGTCCACCAATCATGTGGCAGTACTATAGGAAACGCGGAAAAACAAAACTGCAATCCGCAGTTTTCGCTCTCTGGCTTGGTCCTTATCCCCTATTTTTAACCTGTTGATTCAAATCACTAAACGTGATCTGGTTTCCATCACCACACGGATATTTTCCTTCCCTTTCTCTTTTCAATCACATTTTTCTCATAGGGCGGAGTTTTACCGCCCGTTCGTTTAAAAACCAATGACAAAGGTACGATTAGTCCGGCCCAATCATCCCTTTCTCGTTCTGTATTTTGACTGTTTTTTTTTCTGTCCCCATTTTCTTTGTTCATACTGGTTGCTTCTTTGGCGCAATTAGTAGATGGAAAGATGGGTTTTATGACAATTCGCAGCCGTAGGCTGTCTCGTTCTCCCTTAGCTCTGTGGCCTTGGCGAGAGAAATACGGCGGGTCGTCCGACCAACCAGGTGGCGGAAATTAAAGCTTATTGCATCTCAGAATGCAAAATCTTGGGAAGAATCAAAGAATTAAAAAAAAATAAAATAATGTCGTCGTTCTTTACTTTGTTTTCTCCCTATAAACTCTTTCATAGCAGGCCCCTGAAATTTTCCTTGGGTGTGGGTTGCTTGGGAAAGTTTATTAAAAACTAGCTTCCGTGAGTTTAAGTTTCAAAACGAAACTCTACGCCTATCAAGTCAGCATCTGGGCCTTGGTAGAGACTTGTCCTAGCTTGCATGGCAGCTTGTCCGGCCGTCAACGCTCATTTTGCCGACGGCTTTTCTTTTTCTTAGATGCTTTCACTGACGCTTTCCAACTACTTATGATCAATTGATTGAATAATAAAAAAACAAAATTGGAGCAAGTCAATACTATTTGCATCGCATGTGAGCTGGATGCGCCTTTTCTCCATGTTAATGTGGAATAAAAAAAAGAAATAACGGGGTAGCCCTTAAATGCAGCTACTGTGTTCGTACCAATGTGGTGGTGAAGGAGGCCTCCCCCGCCTTACGACTTCGAGACGCAGTGTGCGCTCTAGGCGAATTACTTGGCTACTCTGCTGATCTTTAATTAACCTTATCTCGTTTTATCGCCAGATTTTAAATTATTATTTTAGTGGTATACCGTAACGGAGGGATTCATTAATCGTTTAAGTAAACTATTTGGATTAATCGAGTGAAACAAAACCCGAAGCCGATCGCTACTTGTTTCGGGCGCAGAATGCACATGGTAACACAGCTTTGCATTACGCAGCCTCCTGTGCGGAAAAAAAAGAAATGGTTGCAGCTTTCAACGACCAATTAACCTCGTCTGAACAATCGAATGGCCGAAATAAAGGCCATGTAAATTAGCTTGTAAGCTTGTAACACACTATCATTTATACGGTAATTATACCGTCGTCAACTAATCGACGTTTTATGTGCTTAAAATACTAGAAGACCATTGAAACGCTCGTCGCGTTTGTGCGTAAAAAAGAAAAAGGTACGCGGAAGCGTCCAAATGCTAAGAAAAAGGTGATTGAAAAACAGCAGACATGAATACAACCGTTAGAGTTGTTAACAACAAGACCAACACCTCGACGTTTCCCAGATATTTTTCCTTTTTGGGCCAAACGGTGAAGGAATTTTTTTTCGTTCCGACGGCTTTTATCTTGCGTTTAAAAAAAATCGAAGTGGGATCGAAACGATTTTTAACGGTGCGGTTGAATAGGCCAAGAGACGCATACGAAGTCCCATGTTATTAACTGGTGTGGGTAATAACTGGGGCTTGTATGCCTAACAACTACTGGAAGAAGAACAAAAATGCTTTTGTTTACTTTGTTTTCTTTATCTGGAAAACTTGCGTAATTAAACGGCCTGTCCGAAAGTAACGGAGGTTGGTTCACGTATTGCAAATATTAAGTAGGCGTGCGCAGGTAAAAAAAAATAATGGATTGAAATTCACGGAAACGAAAATATGCTAGGCATCAAAAAGTCGATTTTATTTGTAAATACTACCTATTTCTCGACATTTATATTCATTACTTTTCGTTGGCTCAGGCCAGCCGACAAGGTTCTGATACAGCAAACCCATAACA
The DNA here is from genome assembly GCF_021234035.1 of Daphnia pulicaria. Classification (NCBI taxonomy): domain Eukaryota; kingdom Metazoa; phylum Arthropoda; class Branchiopoda; order Diplostraca; family Daphniidae; genus Daphnia; species Daphnia pulicaria. The sequence continues at coordinate 5,668,481 of NC_060920.1, forward strand.
TGAAACCGGCCAAGAGTTTTCAGCGTAACGATTCCCTTCCTGTCGATCGGACGCTCAATACAACCTTACTCTTCGTTTAAGTAGGTTTATTCTAATTCCCTGTAATGCTGGGCTTGGTGACTGGCGCCGGCCTATTCCAGGTACGGTGGGCCAAGGCCCAAAAGAGCGGATGAAAAAGGACAAAACCCCATTACAACTCCCAGTAAAAGAAAAAAAATAAAGACGTAATCGAACTTTTGGCCAAACTACCTCATAGACTACTGTTTTTAGGCAAGTCGTTCCCAGTTGGCAAGTGCTGACCGGGTGCTTCTCCCGCGTGACGTCGGGGGTGACGCTGTGGGGGTGACGTCAGTGTTACCGGTGGTGACGTCGGGTCGTGACGTCAGGGCGTGACGTCGGTTGCGGCGGCCATCATGAAGTAGGCGGGTCTACCGCCTGGGCATTACAGATATTATACCAGAATCACCAATATCCACATCACCTATATCAACTTGGTATCGTAATGAGTGGTTAACCCGTATACATTGTTAATTTTCCTAGTGGATAATAGTTTATGACACCGATTTCTAACAAAAAAAGTACCTCATATTTTACCATGCAATTTTTAATTTTTTAGTGCATCACACCAGTTAAAAACTTTTTTTATTTAGTGATTTTCCTTAATCAACCTACACCAAATTGATTAAAAATGCATACACTTTAAAACTTTTTCATAATTTCATTCTGGAATGACATGTCAAGTAATTCAACTCATGCAAATTTTCTAGTAGCCCTTATCGGTTCATTCATTTCATCATTCACTTAATCCTGTTGTTAGTGAGTCGAAGACGTGTATTGCGAGTATTCTGGAATAAAACATTTTCTAAAACATGTATCCCATCCTACTAAGACCTTCGACTAAGTTCCATTTCTACAAAATTATGTTTTTTGATTGGGGAACTGTAATTGCAAAGTGGCTGTCATATTTGCGACGCATTATCAGTCACAGTTGGAATAATCCAGGATCTAGAGTTCTTAAGATGATTCACAGAAATTGGGTTGTATTCCGAAACGGCGACTTGAACTTAACGAAAACTTGACTTGAAACAATCTAAGTTAAGTCCGAGTTTTGAGCTAAAGTAAAAAATTTTCAATCTCAAGTCCGAGTATGATTCCGAACCAAAAAAACTAACTTTTTTCACTGGACTTAACTTAGATTTTATACTTGGCTTATGAATGGTACTAGTTGCAACTGAGCCAATGACAGAAGGCCTTACTAGGAATATTTTTATTCTTGGCAGACGAATTATAACTTTTCAAGTCCCGGTAAAAAGGACTTGGAACTTTTATCTACACAGACTTTGATTTCAAATTAGAGTGCCACTAATTGAACCAATAGCACTTTAGATACGTGGTATTTAAGCCTATTCCTGTTTCAGCTATGATTTTAAATGGAAATTGATTTTTAATTTGCAATTATAAATATATCTTTGCATTTTTCATTTCACGTTCATTCATTTTTTTAGGGGGAGGGTTCTTATATAAAAAAGGATTGGAAAACTGCTGTAAGGAATGGATGTAACACATTATGTGATGAAGGATTGCGAAAAAAATTTAAAAAACATTGACATGTTAGTTGTTAAAAAAGTTTCAGCGACATGGAATAACATAAAAATCAATACCATGTCAAGAGAAAACAAATTCCGTTGAATTCAATGTTGAAACGGACGAATTTGACGAGTTCATGATTGACTTGCTCAATATTGACGAGAATGACGGAGAAATGAATGATTCTGACAATATAGAAACAAGTGAGGATAGTGATCACTGACGACAGAGGAATCGCATTAATCGTAACCGTCTTCGTCCATTCTATGTGAATCGGAATTTACTCTATTCGATGATGAAAAACTGCGGAAAACATTTCGATTCGACCGTGATTCAATTAACTTTATTAAAGTTATTTCCTTTTTGTTGCAAGGCATATCTTGTTGCTAATGTTTAATTCTTTGAGCTAGGATTAGTAACACCTTATTTGCCGAGAAGAAAAACAATGGCTAGACGTATTTTGACCCCTATTGATCAAGTTTTGATTGCTTTGAAATTCTATGCGGCTGGTTCATTTCAAACAGTGGTTGGAAATGTTTTAAGACTGAGCCAACCATCAGTTTCACGAGCAGTGAGGAGCGTTTCAGTTGCACTATGTGCTATTTCACAGCGCCACATTAATTTTTTTCCGGAAAATCTTATTACGGTGATACGTTCCACGAGCTATAAAATTTTACAGTGATACGAATCAAATCCTTTTTAGGTAAAAAACGATATTTATGACATCACTCGAATGCCCGGAGTTATAGGGTGTGTTGATGGTTTGCATGTGCAAATCGTGATCCCAATGCACCACGAAAGAACCTATGTTAACAGAAATAACTATCATTCAATCAACGTTCAGGTGAATGCGCAATTCTCATTGGGTGAACGTTAATTGAAATAATTGTTTTGCAGGGAATTTGTGATGCGAATAATCCTTTCTTATCTGCTAATGCTACCAAGCCTCGATTCAAATGTATTTAAAGACAGCAGCATAGGGAGGAAATGTGCCCGTGGCTACTTTGGCAATGGTTTTCTGCTTTGTGACAGCGGTTATGGATGTACAACACATCTTATAACTCCATGTGGCACACCAGAAACCCCCAAAGAGGTTTTACCATACAGCTATTGGTTGAGGGTTGGCAAAATAAAATAAAAAAACTTGTCTGTTTAGTTGCGTTGCAATCGAGCACACAAGGCAACCCGAAGCACGATAGAACGTACGTTTGGAATTTGGAAAAAATTCTTTTATTGCCTGCATGTTGAACTCAGACTTACTCCAAGTCAAGCTTCTTTGTTCGTTTGTTATAAAAATATTTTATAGTTTGACTTTTGTATAACCTATGATTTTTCCCTATTACAGCGTAATAATAGCGTGTAGTGTTTTACATAACATTGCTTTTCATCGGAATCAGCAATTTGATGACGAAGATATTGAGATGGAAGATGAAAAGGAAGATATAAAGATTTGGAACAATTTATTTAGCTATTGATCTGGACATGGTGCCACCAGGACACCATGACGTCCCATATTAATATCATACGGAGCAAAACGGTATTACCGTCTGATGAACAGATCGCATTACTGTAACAAAGCAGCAACATCTGCGCGAGATTCCAATGACGTGCAAGATGCTAACGGTAAAAGTTAATTGTGGACGAACGAGATGCGGTGGTATCAACTGGATCACAAATGGTTGCCGAGACAAATGAAGAAACGGATCATTTTTGTTTCGTAAAAGGATCCAAGGAAAAAAAACCATCGACTTCCTTGCTACCATCCGGCTTTTGGAGATCCTAAGAGAACGGCGGATTACTATATGGGACAAAAAATTACAGAGGCTTACTTTGTTTACTTCGATTGCAGCGGAACTCAGGGTGACCGGCATAAAAATCAGTATAAATACGTATATTGCTTGTAGTAAAGTCTAAAGCCGGCGGAACAAGCTGAAACACAGTTAAAAAACCTCCACTGACTTAATTTAGCAGACTGGGAAATGTTCGTCCAAACAGCCACATTTTACGAAGAGCTCCACGAATTACTTGGTAAGAACAAATAAATTTTATTATTATTTTCTTTTTTTCATTATTTGAATTTTAGTTAGGCAGTAAAACTTAGTGGAATCTACGTCATCCATAGATTACGTCAATGAAAGATTAGGAAAAGGTTAAATTTTATAAGTTTTTCACTTTGAAATCTATTAGTTTTCATAAATATTTAAATAGGAAAATATGAAAATACTGGATGATGGCAGAGAAGATAGAAAGAAAGAGAAACGAACGAGCAGCAATAAGGGATTCCTTCATTTGGGAGACCGAAGCAAAAAAGGCTTGCTGTTTCGAATGCAATGGTTGAAGCTAGTTTTTAAAAGTGCCTTACTCAATAAAAAGAAAGATAAAAAAAAAGAATGCCAACCAATTATTCATCATCATCCTCTGGAAGTAGTTGATAGAAAAAATTAACTTGAAATATGCCATTTTTGTATTTCATTTCCATGATTTCAGCTTTAAAAAGATTGAAGTGATCCTAGTGTGATAAGTTCGTCATGTGATGGACAAGGGAAAGTTCTTCAGGTGTTAGGTGGGTGAGGGCAAATTTAGTAAAGAACAAATAAATTTATTACAAGAAACTCACTGTTTATAATGCTCAGGCTCACGATGAGTGCGACGCCAATTAACATTTATCTGAAGAAAAAAAGAATATCCGTTTTTTCAATTATATTTTATTCAAATACAACCACTGCTGCTATATTTTCGGCAGGCTCCTCCCTAATTTCGGTAAAAAAATTCGCCAGTTAAGAATAATTAAAAAGAACGTCTTTCCTGGTTTTAACAATTTCATTGGATTATCGATTTACAATTCCAGTACAGTTAAAGTACAAGTTCAGACATATGTTTGCGGATTGAATCGCAAGATTATAAACAGATTGACTCAAATGATACAGAAGCCAGCAATCGGTTTCCATCATCACTTTCACTGGTGACATTTTCCATATGAAATTGTTGCACGTCATACGCGCAATTTTTTTCATTTTAATTGTATTAAGTAGTTCTAACCCATGTCCGTTATACCACCGTTTTTCTGTCGAACAAATACATAGATAAAGTATGAACGTTGAATTTCCTTAACGGGGTTCTACAATCTGTTTGTGATCAATAAAACTTGAATGCTTTTATGCAATGTATGCTTTTTCTGCCCAAATTTTAAGTTCTAGATAAAATCTGAGAGCAGATACTTTTTTCATTCATTCTTTTATAGAACTATATTACTATATTCTTATCTATAAAATATTCCCCTCACGAATGTTTGTTCAATTTGTCTTAGGCGTTTTCACGGGGGCTTTTTCTAGCGATTGAAAAAATGGATCGAGCTACTTTTTGCCGAAACCTGTTCCAGTTGGCGCTATTGTGTTGCTCAGAATTCTCGAGCGTCAAGCAGCGCCATTGAACTGGGACGGAATTCACTGAAACTTTGGGCGAAAATCACAATTGATTCATTTATTGACTCCGTATTAGTCTAGAGCCGGAGTCAAGAAGTAAATCCAGATTCAACGTGTTTTGCATACTTGCAGTAAGTAGTAGCAGACGATGTTATTTTTGTTTACAATCGCTTGGAATATCGAATATAATATTCCACTGGCCGAGCAAAAAAATTGTTTTTTGCCAGATTTCGAGGCGCTCCAAGTGGGATTTTGAAAAATCCAGTTCTATCTTGGGCGTTTTTTGAGCTCTCGAAAAGCCCACGTGAAAACGCCATTTGTATGTTCTATTTAATGTAGACTGGTTCTTAAGTGGCTGTAGCATATGGATCTGTGAAATTATGGTATGGTTTTTTTTGCAACACGTTTAGTGAATGTATTCTTAATTCCTAAATTAAATCGTAATGTTTTCTTAGTTGGTCATCGAACATCGAATACATTGAAAATTTTGAATTTGAAGGATTTTTTAATTTGAAAGAACACAATGGTCAAATGAATTTTATGTAAATTTGCTTTTATCATTAAAATTATCTGTCTGATGGTCTTCAGAATGACATTGTTAACTTTTACATTTGAAATATGAATTTTATTACTTATTGCTGCAAATTGCTAATTACTACCCAGTTTTCATCTTATCATTTTTACATCGTTTCAATATCACAATATGTTTTTGACGTTCATGTCCATTTTTGGGATATTGTTACGAACGGATTATTGTTAACTAGGCTGTGATACACTTCAAATGGAATCACATAAGAGAATAAAATCATTCTGCTGATTCCCTTTGTACAATAGCCAGAATAAAGGAATATATTATTATTGTTAATGACTAACTATGGGCTTATTCTTCCGCCAACAGTGCCCATAAAACTGTACCAAAAAAAGGGGATTACGAAAAAGATCGATCACTAGGTTAGAACTGAATACAAGGGTGGTTGATGAAAAAATAACGCGTAAGTTTCTTTATTGTACAACAATGTCGATCTATAATTCTCCCATCAAAGCCAATACTTTTGATAGCCATATTGTAACATTACTTGTATGAGGTGGCTAGAAAAAAAGTGTAATTGCGTCAAGAGGATTCAAAGCTGGTAAAAACATACATCAACGGCCGTGGGTATTCAGTAAATAAATGAAGGAGTGGATCGTTCGAAAGTTTGCAGAATATCTGTCCTCAGGAAAATCAATGGCTTAAAGTTCAATTATAAACTTGTGACGACCAATGCCAATGCTTGTTATGAACTGCGGATTAGAATTAATTACTTACCATAAAAATCAGTGAAGAAATATACTTTCACAAAGCTAGGACTTGTCCAGCCAGAACCATTCTAATTCTGAAAAAAAACTGCTAAGTTACGCAGGAAAAAATTAAGCAAAATGTGGTTTCAAATCTATGACTAACCCAACACGTTCTTGCAGGCACATGGCTCTGGAGGCCCTAGATTTCGCAGAAAATCACGCTGGTGGTCAAGCGAGAAGTGGTCTCAGGATAAATTTGGCTAACATTTTAATTAGTAGAGATATATTTAATGAAAACTTAATGCCCACAAAATTTATTTTACGGAACAATCAGTTCAAAGTTCAGTAGAAAAAAAATAAAACGCAAGCAAAATTATAGTATTGTAGATAATAAATAAATTATAGTTCGCCTGCACCAATTTAAAGTTTTGAAGATTCGAAGTGAGATCTGAAACAAAATTTTTAATATTTTTTTTTTCAATTTGACTTTTAATATGTGTAAAGCAACATTCAATTTTGTCATTAGCTTCTCTAGTATCTTTTCAGGATTTCTTTTATTGTTTGATTCTTCGTTGTGTCACCCCTTTCTTATTTAACAAATCACCTGAATAACTGAGAAGTGGTGTTCCCAAAGCTGCTTAACTAGTTGACCACCCCCACTCTTACTTTAAGGTACACCAACCCCATTAGCGACCCATTAGGATATGTGATGTGATGTTAAAATATTGGGGTTTTATACTTGACTTACGAAGAAAAACAAAGCGACGTTCGTTTCACTGTGGATAGGTTAACGTTCAGACCATTAAAATCATCAGACTAGAATTTGAAAACGAGTCATCGGTTGTAACATGACAGCGGTTCACATATAAATCACTATAAAAAACATAAAATCAGGAGGTAAAGTTAGTCATTATACTTCAAAATGGTATTCCTGGGAGCAGACAAAGACGATTCCCTCAATATTTGCCAAATTTCACGTAGGACGGTTAAAATTCAAAAAGAGAAATCACAGAAAGAGGGAAAAAAACCAGTGAAATCGATTTGCGTTAAGGAAATATGTGATCTAAATCAGATATCTTAGTTCAAAGTATCATATAAATGGGCACGATATTTTTGTATCTTTGTAGAGCCGATCCCGGTCTTGGGTTTTTTACTCAGATCAGAAGTGAGTGTTTGTCATATTTAGCAATCAATTTGTAGAGAGAGAGACATACAAGATGGCTTATTTAATGTTCAATGTACAACTTATAAGTGTTTAAGACTATAAAAGGATATAAACTAAACAAAAATAAACGTAACTTGAATAGAGTCAAATTGAACTTCTTCTCTTATTAACAATTACGAAAACAGATCCGATTTTTCGTCATAAATGCCATTAAAAACCTTTAGAATTTTGATAGACTGATCTGTTCACGATCTGCAATAAACAATGTAATTTTTCTTTCAAGCAACCAGTCTAACACAGAAAACCCATAAAATTCAAAATAAACTACGTCAAATCCCTCGACGTACTAAATCTTTCCTAACAAAAACTGATATTATGTCCACGGCCTAGTACTAAATGCGACTCCTAAAACAACAGAAACGAAACACCGTGATAAATATTCCAACCAAGTTTACGAATGTATTTGCATAAGAATGGAGGTCCTTTGTCGGATTGTTATCTGCAACAATACTTCACTAGTTGGTATGTATACGGCACTAGAACTTCCAGTTGCCCATTTCCTCGAGTTGCAACGGATAATGGGTTACGGGGTTCAATCTTTTTACCGCCACTCTGGAACAAAGAAACGAGAAGTGCTGTCTCGTTTGGGTTGTCTTGGGTATTAGATTGGGAATACCGCTCTACCTGCAATTTCACAGGTTTCAAATATTTTCTATTTGCAATTATGCAAAACGGAATTTCATTCCATGACCATTTTTAGTATAACTTTACCCAATTTACGGAATGACTGCCAAAATGTTGGTCAATAATGGGAAATAATCGAGCGGGGTTCATAAGCTTTTTTTTACTGAAAGTCTACTGCAATTAATCGTCTAGTCGAAGTTCGGTCGAAATTTCCATCACTCAGCACATATCCCTTCCAATCTACTTTTTTGTTGCCAATCAGTCTGTCTGTTAAAGGTATTTGTATTTTAAATTCATAACTGAATGAAACAACCATTAGCCTTACTCCATTAATAACTTACGTTGAATTACAGTAAATTCAACATTTATTTTCATTCAACATAAGTTTTCAGGAAATAAAAATTGAGCAAAGGTGTTGTTGCTGAGAATTCTAGCAACTGATATCGTATTTTGATTTTAATTACGAGTATCATAGTCTAATGCATCATTAGAAATTTTAACCTACTTTTCCTTTCCTCTATCCTATAATATTTTGAAATGGTCACCAATATAGGTTTATAGCAAACAAATTTACGCATCAAAGGAAGTAGTACAGACTGAAACATGATAATTTAACATTTTCATGACAATCAACCATTATTTTTTAACTAGTTTTATCTCCATCTCCTCTGTTTTTTATCACAAGGTGCCAAATACCACCATGGTCCATCCAACCATGGTCTAAAAAAAATTACAGTAATTTAGATTGGAAATTCTTTTTTATAACAAAACTTATACTCACCAGTCAAATATATTTTTAAAAAAGTGATTAAGACGTCGTTCTCCTTTTCTGTTGTTCTCTTCTGTTGTTACACCATCCGAATCTTCCCCGTCCTCGTAATCAAAATACTCTGGCTTCATTTCTTGCTTTTGCAAATCTAACGGCTTGATAATCAGAACCACTTGCGCTCCATCCTTTCTTTAACAACTGCAAGCGACGCTTTAACTCTAACTGAAAACTTTGAGGTAACTCCATTGCGTCCATTGATAAGAAATGATGGAAATTTTTTTGTAATTATACCTGTTGTAACAAGCAACCACTATATTATTTTACTAATTTATTTTGCTAAAGAATTGAATGAAATCAAGCGTTTGGTCCATTTCTGTATTTTTAATATGTAGAATAAGACTACATACGAGATTATTTAACCTTCTGCCTGTTTGCATATTTAACAGATTGATATGAACTTACAGTGGATATTTTCCACTGTAAGTGGATTTGAATCTAATCGTCTCTTGGAAGAAAAACTGGTAATAATGCCAAATGCAAATCATGTTAAACTCATGCCATCCATCATTTTCACGTCCAACGTCTGACTTACTTCAACGATGGCAATCAGTGTTAAACTGCAGGAAAAAAATAAATTTAGATTAAGGAAGCAGACAGGCTTTTTTGCCGTTATTAATATTTGTATGGGTAACACCGTATTAACTTACGTAAAAGTACCTTTTCGTTTTTGTATTCTTAAGTCACAACTGAATAAAACCACCAATCATTTCAGTTTATAAAGGAAATTAAAAACATATCTGAGAATTTCAGCAACTTAAATCATTAATAAGCTTACGCCAACCACGCATTTTTAAAAATTCTTTGCAAAAATGCCACTTTTACTTGGACATGTAATTTTTAGCCCGTCCCGTTTTTAAACTTTGCATTCTCGAGAATTGCTACAGGTCCAATAATTCTGAAGGATATTTACTTCATCTCCTGAAAAAACATTGTTCGCTTACAATTGACCAGCATTTTTCTAATTTGTAATCCGTTCTCTTCTAATCGTTAAGGGTCGGAGATCATCTATACTACACACTTTATGCTTAAGATATTTAACGTATATGTATACTTCCCAACTTGCCGTTAAGCACTGCAATAAGAAATAAATCTACGAGCACTCAAAATAACATAATTGCATGACTTCCAAACCTGTACGGAAAATTTTGAAGTAAATTGCAAAAAACAATTACCGCATCGTTACAGGTTAAAATTTTTGCCCCTTCCCTATGTCTCTCTTGTACTATAAGTTTTGAAAGGGTCACCAAAATAAGTTTATCAAATAATTTATACATAAAAGGAAAAGAGTTGAAATAAAAATAAAAAATTATATAAAACTAACGAGAAAGAGTGCTTTATGCAAAGAGAATTGATTGAAATCAAGTTCGTGTGCAGGCTTTTTCTTTATTTGAAATCTAGAGAATAAGACGAGATACATGAAGATTATTTGACCTTCTTACTGTATACATATTTTACAGACTGGTGTAAAATGAAAGAAAAGTGAAAAGTTGATATTTGCTACCACTCTCACAATTTTCATGCATTTTATTATCCCTTGGAAGGAAGACTGTTAATGCCACATGCATTTAGTTGACATGAACCACAATACGTAAAAGTACCTAACCTACACCAATTTCAGTCATTTCTTCACGCTTCACATTGTCCTTAATTCAAAGCAGCCAAGACTGAATAAGTGGTTTATCACATCCTTTATTTTGCTTATCGCATTATTGCAGGATCCATCGACCACGGATACCGTGAAAAACAAAAATCATCAGTTGTTATTTTATTTAGATTTAAGTTTAAAAATTCTAAATAAATACAACGTTCTGTTTGCCCATATTGCAAGGCCTTTTAAGCTTGTAATTTGTTTTTTATTGCAAGAAATGGACACAGAGCTTGAAGAAACTTGTACTAAATGGTTAATTAACATTTAAAAGTGCGACAAATTTGCAAAGATATATCGTTATTTAGGCAACATTTTGGCAAGATGGCCGAAAGTACGAAGAAATTTGCAAAAGATGCGACTCGGAAATGGAAAATTCGGCAACATCTGGAAATTGGCACCAAAAGCCTGAAAGACAAAAGTTGTTTCATAAGTTTTTTAGTCATAGTTAACTCTCACTTCGAACAGTCGGACATGTCACAAAAAGTTTGTGTTTCCTGAAATTAAGGATTTGCGGGAAGAATTTTTTAGTTTGTCAATTGTTTTGGATGTAAAGCATATATTCACCTGAAGATCAACTTGAAAAAGATTTCCTTTTTTTAATGCAAATGTTCCTTTATTCTATGTTAGTTTTGTATCTTTTATTTTTAAATGATTTTTTTTATGTTCCAAGTTTTTGGTTTTGATGGAAGATGGATCTGACCAGCTATTTTGGCCGGTCGATTCTAGTCATATCATATACATATTCAAAGACTCCAATAATTTCTTGAGAGGCCAAGTTTACCCCTCTCAATACCTTGTATTATTTTTATTGAAATCCTATCCTAAGAGAGGACTTAACGAGGTATAAAAATATCACCAATAACCATAGGATAATATAGGTTAATTATCCTAACATTTCCGTCCCGTAGACTTAATTAAATTATACGGTAATTGTTGATCGTTCAAATAAAGAATGTGCATTTGCCAACTGAATATTTTTCGTCAATTAAAATTTTTACATATGATACGCCTGGATCTTTTTCCAAGTGTTATTTTGCTTCATTTTGTGTACATAATTTCATACTTTGAGCAAATGGTATTGGCCCAGAAGATAACTACGAAATAGAAGAAAAAGTAGAACCGCAAGAGGAAGATTTGAACCACAACAAGCCATTAAGTGGTAAAGTAAAACGAGACAGAATATCGTCAATGTAGGAGTATTGACGACAATAAACCAGCATGCTGTAAATGAATGATAGTACATTTTTATTTTTATTTAAGTCAAGATGGAACGTGAAAACCATTTACACCTCTGGAAAAAATAATATTTTTTTAAAGATTCTAATTAGAGAAAATGGAATTTTTTCTCAAACGAATGGAATTTTTACCTTTCTGAATGCATTTTAAGCAACATTTTCCACTGTTGCTGTGGTCTTTTCAATTGTTTTTTAAGCTGAATTACAATCACGAGTGAAAGCCTCATTTTCAGAGTCTTTAGTGTCTAAAAGTTAGTATTTTGAGCGAGAAGCTCTTCGTTAGCTCGAGAATCCCCCAAAGGGAGTTTACTGTTATTAATTCACTCGTTTCCAAATATATGTCCTGCTCTTACAGATGTATCTCACATCCGAAGAATACTCCCTTGCGAAACAAGTTACTTGCTCATCACGAAGGGAGTTTTTAGTCCAAGATTAAATCAAAGAAGGAGAGGAAACCCATAATTACATGATGCAGGTCACTTGTTACAGAGAAATAATTATTCTACAGGAGTGGAAGTTAGAAAGCTATCGCAAGAAAACTTCACTTACATAGAAGTTTCTTTCTGCCATGATCCACTACCCATTAGTCTTCAAGAACGTAAGTGAATAGGCACATTTGAAACAGTCCTTTACTAACTGAATTGGACTAACCTATAAGAAGTCTCTGTTGGTCAATGGGATTTGGAGAGAGACCATTTTACATTAATTTAGAAAACACTCGTATGGGTTAGGTTCATATTTGTACATTTTGCGCCATATAGCTTTAGAACGATGTCCTTCTCTTGAACGAGGGAAACAGGGAATGCACGATTTGGCTTCCCAAACTAGGACGATTTTTGGGACGGGTTGAACCTTGGTTTGAACCTGTTTCTCTACCCGTCTATTATACATGGTGTTTTAAACATTTAAGAAGCCGGCGATACATTTCTGGGTTTCACCATAATTCTTTACGCAGATTCAAAAGCGTGAGTCACAAGAGTGGAGAACAAACAACAATTCATAACCCCATAGTCAATTAGGGGCATAGAAGATTTTTTAAATTTCTGCTATTCACGACCAATAAATAATTTAGTAATTCAGGGAAGATTTTTTTAAATCCTTATATCTCATTAGAAGCTGGTTCTCGTCATGAGTCATGAGTTTATTGATCAACATATCATCGACAATTATGGTGACTTTTGACTAGGGTTGTCGTTCGATCCCAAAATTTATTTTATCGAACGATTTTGGAATCTTTTTAGAAATCAAAATTACAATGTTGAATGCTATTTGACGCTCAAACATGTAGGTAGGTTAAATTTTAAAGTGGACGATCACTTTTGCTAAATATTCGAATTTAATCAACAATAAGTTGGTAATCAAATATACATGGTATTATTTTTGTGTTTGTTTACATCACCCTTTGTCCTATATTATTGAAATGGTAGGATCACATTGATTCTTGACTAAACAGTTTACCCCACCCACAAAAAAAATTAGAAATTTACATACAAAATGAATAATGCAAAGTCTTAGACTGAAAGTGAACGAAAAATGTTTTATTTCCATATCAATTGACATACAGTAGAGTAATGCAATTGTTACCATTGAACAATAAAAATGTGTTTTAAGAAGAAGCAAAGAGGACTTATAAACATATCGACAAATACTTGAGATATGAGCATCTACCCAACTGAACTCTACTTCAAACTCTGGCAAAATTTCAATCTTTATATGGCTTTATTAAAATAAGACAATTTACCACTTGTTTGCAAAATAATTATTTAAATTTAAAAGTAACAACATTTCAAAGTGCTTAAAAGTGAGATTTAAGCTTTACGGTGTAAATATGAGGCCTTTTTTGTTGAAGAGCCTCTCAACCGCTGTTGAAAGTGGAAAGGTGACATTATATCTGCTGTAATGTAGTCAAATGAAACACATTTTGTAAAAATGGCCCAATTTGAGCGAACGTCATCTTCAGTATCAAGTCAAGATAACTTAAAAAGTGAATTTAAAATTGCTGCTAAACGCAGCTCATCCCCAAAACATGCTATTAAATCTAAAAAATCTAAAAATTTAGCAACAGATCAAACACAAAAAATCCCTATAAATACCTTTCATTGATAGAGTCAAGCACACAAGAAATTAAAGTTGGCAATGGATAATTGCTGCGTTGTCCATGAGAGCTTTCAATTTTTCTTTCAAGGTAAGCAACAAATAACTCCATCACACTGAATCACACTTTCTTTTTCTCGCCTTAAAAGATATCCAGAGATTCTGCTACCATTTTAATGATCCGTATGTATTCTTTGAGGTATTGCTATTCATAGAGGTAAACGAAACTCACTCAATAGCTTTCTCAAACATCGGATTTTTGGTTAGCATGCAGTTTACAGTATCAAACTCTGAAATCCAGCTACCTGTTACGAAGTGTTTTCGATCGCAAAACGAATAATTGATCAAGGTTACGATGATATCACAATTCAATGAGTTCGATGATTGTTAATTCCAAAGTACGGTTAGTTTTTCAAAAGGCGACTGATGTAATTGTTAAAAGTCTCCAATAATTTTTTTAAACCACCAAATTCAGTGTGTAATTCTTCAAGAAGGTTTGATAACATATCAAACGTGAGACAGGCATTTATGTGACGAATGCCAGTGAATTGATGTGAGTCAAACCAGTTGATGGTCTCCTCTAGATATGAAACTCTTCTACGTCAGCTTAAAGTCCTAGCAACCGCTGTATAAAAAGCGTCGTTAAATTTCACCAATACTTCAATCAGCTATTATTTTCTTACTTTAAATTTGTTCTCCAACATTTTTGAAAAGAATGTTCTCTTATGCAACAGCATAAAAGTGAATATCATTGACTAGTTGTATAAAGCCAGGTTTATCAACGGTGTTGATGGGCAGAACATCAACAATAATAAAGTTCTAATCAATAATACAATCAAAGTATAATAAGTTTTGTGGAAACTCATAACGTACCAATAAAAAGAATAACCAAATTTAGGTTTCCTTGTATAAGAATGGTATTACTCCTCGTTTGTAAAACATAAATTTTTGCCAAGCTGACGGAATAATAAGTTAACTTCTTTATGGCACCGTTCCATTTTTGCACATGACATGTTTGGGTCATATTTCTACAAATTAAAATAAGTTTAAGAAAAGAGTCAAAAGACAACAGGAAAATGTAAGACCAAATAGTGCCTCTTGGCATTATGTCTGGACAAGTTAGAAACCATAAAGATTTTTTTCTGGCCTAGTTTGTTTGCCACACAATCTGAAAACAGACACTTGTATAAGCCGGCCATTTTGCCAGGAACTTTGGATATAAACCAAAAAAATGTGTACCTTCTATTTTGATTGGGATAAATGTTTTGGGATCGAAAAAAAAAACGAAAAGGACTTACGAAATCGACAAGGCACTTGAGAAAAAGTATCAATTGTCATCGCTGAACTGCTCTGTTTCAGCAAGAAATTGAACGGAGGTTGGACGTTCTGTCCCAGATCATCTGTCCCAGACGTTCTGTCCCGCCCTTCTGTCCCGGGACAGAACGACTCGCGCCGGGACAGAAAGGTATGAAACGGGACAGAAGTGCAAAAAGCGTGTTTTCTGTTATTAGCGATTTCGACGTTAGACGTTAGAGAGAGTGAACTAATCTCTGGCAGTTCAACAACCTCGACTTCGCCTATATAACATAGCTTAATATTTCTTTTCTATAACAATCAAAATATATTTATTAACCTCTGTTGGATGGCCCACTTCCACCTACGCGAGTTTTTCGTGGACGTCCTCTTGGCCTTCGACTTTTATTAGTTACTGCTGGCTGGGAAAACATTTGTCGCTCATCATCTTCTGCAGCTTCAGCTATTGGTTGCGATGCAGAAACCTGGGGTTCTTCGAGGGCCATTGACTCAACCTACATAATATTAAAAAAGACACTTATTAATTTTCTTAAACAGTCCAAAAATATTGATTATCTTCTGTTCGTCCACCTACGCGAGTTTTTCGTCGTTTCGCAATCGAACATTAAAGCCAATGAACGTATTAATTGCTAGGTGGCGGTAAAAAAGTTGATCGACATACAGAGGGCGGGACAGAAAGGCGGGACAGAACGTCTCACAGTGGGACAGAAGGGTGGGACAGAAGAATCGGGACAGAAAGGCGGGACAGAACGTCTGGGACAGATGATCCGGGACAGAACGTCTAGGATCCCTATTGCTAGAAAATTTCTTGCAGCAATCATCGACGATAATCTCTCCAGTAATCAAATCAGAAGATTAAAAATCGGTTTTGCCAATAGTTTACGATTATAGTATACGGATTACGGAAACTTCATTTTCAATAATTCGTGTTTTTTTCGTGTTTTTTTGGCCTGGTGTCACATTTCACGTACAATTACACGAAGCATTTTACCTCTTGTTCTGTATTAACTAATTTTTTCACTATTTGAACAAAATAAAATTCACTTTGAAGCAGTTAGATAATTTCAGAGGAACGTTGGTCAACGGAATTGATTTGGGCCAACACTGCCGGCTCTACCACCTTTTTTTCCACCACCGTCTAGCGCTTGCCACGCTTGGCCCACGAATCTGCCACCGAAAACTTCAATCCCGACAAGAACGGTTCCGACGAGTACGGTCCCGACCAGTTTAACACAAGTAACATCCGAGCCGCCTTACATAACGAGCTTCGGGTTGGTTAGCCTAGGTCCATTACACGGTCTGGTTCTGTCCACCCAGGCTCTAGATTTTGACTTTTACTTCACTTGAAACTAGTTTTATTTACGGGCTTGGCCACCAAGACCACCCTCTCAATTCCACAGCTATCCACGCAACAAGCCAGTTTTAAATTTTTTCCAGCCTCGGCTTCTTTTCCTTTCCGAGAAACATCACGGCGCCATCCTTTATGCCGACGAATCCGACGTTCTCAACGGGCTTTCCTGGCCCTTTAGTCCCTCCACCGACGGCCTACGACGCACAGAGTTTATACATCGGGCGCAATGATCCATGCCCTTGGTACCTCACACGCTGAGCCAGGTCGTTCGAGCATCAATCCACCCTCATGAAGGCACCAATCTTCAATCGAGATCCCTAAAATTTACAAATGTTTATTCAAATGTTCAAGGTCTTCGTTCATTATGCCGTAAGTTCCGACACGGAGTGAATCTCTCATTTTCACGACGCCCTTACTCAAGAAATTATAAAATACATCGAAGGAACGTTATTGAATCCAGGACTTTATCAACACGCCCTGAACGAGCTCCATAGATGATGCGGCAATCCACAAATCGTCTATCGAGCTTGTTCCGAATCCATCCTGAAACTCCACCCCTTCAAAGACAAATAGTTTAATGCCCTTAAATCATTCTCTTTGGACCTTCACAAATTGAGGTGACTCTGCGACTTGGAGGGTACGACATGGAGCAATACAGTCACGCTATACTCTCGCAGCTGGTTGCAAAGCTCCCACCGGCAATGAAAAGTCGATTAAGCGTGAAGAGTTGGGCGATGAAACCGACGCTTGCGTCTATTAAGACTTAGATCAATGGCTCGACGGAGTTGCCATGGCTGAAAAATCTAACCTAGCTAGTTCAATGGAATCTTCTCGTCAGCGGCCCGTGAAACTAACAGAAGAAAAGCACCGTAGGCACAAACCGAACGTTTTCAACATTACTTCCACGACTCTTTCGAAATCTGACACCGACGACACGAGTCTAATATGCCCGAGATGCAAGAGCAATTATCAACAGTGGCTAAAGAATTGTATGTAATTAAAGGAGTTGCCTGTCGGACTAAGATAGTGAAGGTTTCAAATCTTTTCCTCTGCTATGAACGAAATGATCTCAGAGAAAGGAGTGTACCAGGACTTAACGTTGTTCTAAACCCGAATGTGACGGTATTCACATTCTTCTGCTACACTTAGCTCCACGGCTTTAATCCAAAAGGAACTCTCCGGTTCAGTCTTGTCGAGACTTTCCAGAAGCAAAATTTGACTTTCAAACGTCCCAATCATTCTAAAGGTAAATTGGAAAGAGTTTCCACTTTATGCGCTCCTTGATTACGGAAGTGAAATATCCGTGATTACGTCGAACCTTCTCAATTTACGTGGTAGGGTGGAAAGAGTATCGACGATAACTATCAACGGCGAAACTAAATCTCTCCACTTGAAAGATCGTCAACTTTATCGTATTTCTTCAACGGACTGTCGTTTCTCTTTCAACATCTCGGATGTTCATGTCATGAAGACTTTCGAATTAAGCAAGGGATCAATCAACCTTGAAAGCCAACATTGTTCTCCTCTCGTTTATGTCCCTGTTTATTCGACAGCTCAAGAAGAGCTAACTCTGTTTAGTTGGGGTTTTTGGACGGGTAAGTTTGGGATTTTCGTCACGACGTCTTTGTCCTGGTGGTGCAAAGGCGGATTCAAGTGGGAGGACTAAAAGGAATCTGCTGAAATCCATCTTCAGCATCTTTGACCCACTCAGCTTTCTAGCGCTGATAGTTTCAAAGCGAAAGTTGTCATGCAATACATCTGGCGCCATAAATTCAACTTTTCGATGAGCTGAGCCAAGATCTTATCGAAGCTGGATCTGCTAAGCAAAAATTTTGCCTTCGCTTTCTGGACTCGTCCTGTAACGACGTCTTTCTCCCGGTGAAGACGATTCCAAAGCGAACAAACTGCATGTTTTTGGAGACGATTCAGAAATGAACTTGGGTGTCGTCGCCTAAATAGTTTTTTTTTCAGCACTGGATTCGGTTCATCAGCTACTGTTCGGTTCATCTCAAAAGCCAAAGTCACTCTGCTCCAATTCCTGAAGATCCCGCATTTGGAACTTAACAATGCCGTTCTTGTCACGCGTCTCGGCGCGCAAGTGTGTATCGAGATCGACTTCGATTTCGGCCGGACTCTTTATTGGACCGACTCTACGACCGTCCTCAGCTGGATTAAATCAGGTAGTTACCTTTTTAACAATTGCGTCTGAAATCGTGTAGGTGAGATATTTGAGAGTTAAACGCCGGATCAATGGAATTACGTTCCAAACGCATTCTAAACCTGAAGATAACGCCAGCCGTGGGTTAGACTCTTCCGACATCATCGTTTACCACCGTTGATTTTCCAGTTCATCATTTCTCCAAGTTC
The DNA here is from genome assembly GCF_021234035.1 of Daphnia pulicaria. Classification (NCBI taxonomy): domain Eukaryota; kingdom Metazoa; phylum Arthropoda; class Branchiopoda; order Diplostraca; family Daphniidae; genus Daphnia; species Daphnia pulicaria. The sequence continues at coordinate 5,687,455 of NC_060920.1, forward strand.
TCGATTAATGGCCCAAACTTAAAGTTATCTTAGCAATTGATGAAACTATACAAAGATCCGAGAAACCACCTTGGTCGGACTCGTACAGCTAGAGAGCAACGGGATCGACCTTCAAATCGAAAGAAAATCTAGATCGCTAATCACCTATCTTTTCGGTTTCATCCGAAATGCCCGTCAAAAGGATCGTGATCAACATTCAAACAGACGAAATTTCAGCCAATGAGATCCAAGGTCAGCAAATCATTCATTCTCCACAGCATACAGCAGGGGAGATGATCTACGGACCGGCCGAAAAATCGACAAGAGGTCCAAGGTGATTAAGTTGACTCCATATCTTGAACGTCATGGTCATATGTGTGTCGGAAGATGACTCGGAAACGCGCCTCTTCTGAAAAACAATCAACACCCGATCATTCTTCCTCAATGCGAGCGGGTGGCCGAACTCATTCTCTTCAAGCTACACCGTGATCGTGATCATCTCAAAGCTTGCCAGCTACACCAGGAGGCATGTCAACAGTATTGGATCCGAAAGGTCGCTTAACGACACAACGAGTCTATCATCTATGTTTTCGTTGCAGAAGATGTATCACGAAAGGGAGGCCCATTCATGGCTGCTCCACCCGCTTCTCGGTTGAAGGTGCCCTATTGTGCGTTTACATACACTGGAGCGGATTATTTTAGTCCCATCCAGATGACATGATCAAACGTTGGGGCTGCCTATTTATTATATGGGTTGTATATTATAATGTGTGCACCTCAAAATGACATACTCGTTGGATACAAGTTTCTTCATCTCTGCGCTTGACCGTTTCCAAAATCGTCACATTTTTCCTGCGTCCTACCACAGTGACAACGGGACTAGCATGTCCCGTTGTTCAGCGTGTTGACTAGCTGAATGTTTTCAGAACTTTAATCAACATGCCATCCTGCGACATGTCGGCCGTCAAAATGGGTGTCGCCCCACATTTAGGAGATAGCTGGGAACGAATGATCCGAGCCGCTAAGATTTCGTTCAAAGAGTCTTAGGAAATCAAAGCCTCATCGATGAAATCATGTTTACCGCCCTTACACTGTTCGATAATATTCTGAACAGTCGTAAGATAATTTCAATGATCGAAGACCCAAACGATCCAGAATGCTTTACTCCAAATCTTCCACCTGACGTTTTCTCCGAGGATGACTTGTCCACCAAGCAAAGATGGCGGATTGCGCAAGCAGTGTGGGATCAGTTCTGGAGCCATTATATGAAGGAGGTTCTATCAAGCCTCATCGAGCGCGGAATATGGTAGCGAGAAGGTCCAAATCTCGAAGTAGAAGACATTGTCGTCATCATGGCCAACTGGAAGGATTCTCAAAACTTTCCCTGGTGATGACAGAATCGTCCGCTACGCGATCATCTAGACCAATGGAACTGAACGTCATTGACCAGCTCAGGTATTGTTTCTCCTATAATCTGTGTCGCGTGGTCTGGCGACCATTTTGTGTGCCCCCAACTCCAACTGATTTCTCCCACTTGTGTCGTTTGTGTTCTTTATTGTTTGCTGGAAGTTGGTTTGCTGTTGGCAACCAGCAACCCGTCGGGCAATAAATAGGCTCAACTAACCCGCTTTGGTTTTGTGTCTTTCCGTTTCCGTTATTGCGTGGTGTGGCAACACAGACTGCCTCAGACGCCCAGACCAACGAGGCTTTCAGTTTAACAAAACTTAACGGAGTTCTGTCTCTACTTTTCAATGATTTCTTTACGGCTTAGGCAGGTTTGTTGAGTTGGCTTCTCTATATCCGACATTCTCGCTCCTGAAACTGAGTTAACACATACATTAACAAGTATTTGGGATGAAGGAAGGAAAAACCTTATATGTCCAGGTTTCGCTTACCAACAAAGAAGAAGTCATTTACGTAATGCGTTAGCCATTGAAGCGCCCCTCGCAGTGATCATGTAAAAACGGTAAAAGTTGACGGCATAACAGAATTAGCCTGATTTGAGGCGCATCTTGTGGAATGAATTGAATAGACCAACTGGTCAACGCCCGCGTCTTTCAAAACAGGCTTTTGTCACCGATTCATCTTTGATACCCCTACCAAACTATGGGGGAGGGAGGGGGGTCTTAGTGCAAGAAACAGTGACATTGTCCTGTTTCATAGACGCCACTGATCAGAGCCACGATAAAATCTCTCAAAGTTTCAGCCGGGCAAGCTAGTAAGGGACAGAAATTTCTCTATGTGATCACTTGAAGGGCAGAATTACGCTGAGACTTCCTAGGTTTCTTTAGAGAAAATCCTGTTGCTATCCAGGACGTACTCTGCATAGCGATGAGTCTCTTGAAAAGAAGATCCTTATGGGAAACTAAAAAAATTAATAATTTTATTCCGGAATCTACTTCCCAGAAATAAAAATAGTTAGTTGCGGAGGAAAAAAAATATTTAGGAAGGTGAAAAACTCTACCCTTAGGCTCTATAGCGAACTCTCAGGTTACTACGGATTGAGTCTTAAATCGTTTTACTCCTGGCCCGATAGACGATCTGCAACGTCATTTTGTGCCGTATGAAGATACTCAATTTAAATCGTGTTTAAGCTCTCTTTGCACCACGCCACTATTTCCACGCTTTTTTACACAATCTATGGGACCTAAAGTCTCCTGAATTATTCACAATGCACCGCTGTGGCATTATCACTGACAGCTGGCACCCCATGTGTGTAAAAAAACCTTAGTGCGAAAAAAGCCGCTATCAACTCCGGCTTATTTATGTGGCGATTGTATCATAGCTTTCTCTATTTATAAAGCCGAAAGGTTTGCGGGTTTTTTAATCAAATTTGGCTTCCCTTTCTGCAGTTTGGCCCCGCCATCAATGGACGACAATTTATCATCTAGTGGCGATATTTTAAGACTCGGTTTATTTACTATCAAAACCAATACTTTCGCAACGGGAAGGGAAAAAGAGGTATCGGGTAATGGGTGAGTCATATAAGGCCCAGATTTGTAACCGGGATATATTTACATCTGCCGAGTTCGTAAAGTAAAATTTTTCTCACTTCTCACTCAAATTCTTCTGTCTTCTTTCGTTTATTCGATTATTTAAGATATATTTTTAACCTTTGTTTTGTTCTGAGATAAATTTTACTCACTCAAGCCTTGACTTTAAAATTTTATATCACAAGAGCGGGTAGTATTTCTGTATTTGTGATACTATAGCTTTCAAAAAATGTAGTCTAATAGCCTACCCAATCTCTCCGTTTTAGAAAAAAAAAATTCATGGTGGTATGTGTAAAATGACAGCAATGCACCTTCAATAAACAATCAAAGTACATGGGAAATTTTCATGGACCTTACAGGAAACAAATTTAAGGTTTCAAATTTTTTTAAAAATTTACATGGTGATTCATTGATTCCCACACACCCGACCACCAGATGGCCCCCATTGGTCCACTTGGAGGAATGTAAATGGGAGAAGAGGTGAGAAAAATTATCTTCACTTTTCCCACATTGGAGGGATAGCATTTCTTTTGGCTTCTTAAATAGAGGAGACTATGATTGTATTGACTCCACCAATTGTGGTCAAGAAGACGATGCGTAGATAAACCAGAGTAATTCTTAGCTAATTAGTTTCTTTATCGTTGTGTCCTCGTCTCTATCCAATTATTCTAAAGATAAGGCACTGTTTTATTTCATAGCTTTGGTCTAAACAACGATATCGCTCCTGATCTCCCAATGGTCCTTTGGCTTTAGCATAATTTAAGGAGGCAGCCCACCACGAAATAGAGGCATCCGAAAAAATTATTAAATAGGGATCAAGCACCGACAGCGGTTTGCCATTTTACCCGCGACGAGAGATGAATAGGGTCAGGACCGATGAAATTCAAAAAAATAATGACTTATACTAAAATTAAGAGAAAAAAAATATTTCAAATTTAATGTGTCTCTCGGAAAAAATTATTGTAGAAGTTATTTAGCTTTAAAGTTTCGATCACGTGACTTTCCTCAAAAAACGAGGAGGGGCCTAAAGTCACGTGACTTTAGAACATTAGCCGTTAAATTGATTGGGTCCAATTCAAAACCAATAGGAAAAGATCACGTGATTGGTAGCTTGGCTCTCCTATTGGCTTTCCTATTGACAGCTTGGTCTTGCTGAGATATCTGGTGAGACATCTTGTATTCTCTAGGTCGTTTCAAAAGAAATAGTGAAGCGGGCTAAAAAAGATTTGAGGCTGACGCACTCTATTGGTTTCGCGGATCACGTGATCCATTTCATGAACCAATGAACCCTTGCGCTAATGCCGGAAGATCACATGAATTTTAAGCCACCTCCTCCGTTTTTGAGGAAAGTCACGTGATCGAAACTTTAAAGCTAGATAGTATAATTGAAAAGACAAATCGTCTAAAATTTTCGCAGCATCTCTAAGAGCGATATATCTCTATGATCTGCTCTAAGTCCCTAGGGGAGAGAGAGACAGAGATAAGTCTTTTAAAATTATATGAAACCACCAATACTACCTTTCCTGTGTGGTCACGCTCACAGATTTCTCCCAGTTAATCAAAAAACCTCATTTTTCCAGTATTTATACTACGTTTGCGAAATCGCGCTCTGCCCCTTCCCTGGATTGGCTAAGGATGGGAAAATCATCCAAGTAGACTAAGATCTGAATCACCCTCCTTCTCAACAGTCATTACGGGTTTAAGGACCTCTCTGAAGGCCCATGGAGTGGACGATATACAAAAAAAATCCATAATTGGCATGAAAACAAAAATGAAATAAATTGTACCATAAAAGGTATAAGTGATGTACTCCAAGGAGTACTTAAGGTTACCTTAAGTGTTTAGTAATCGTTTCAGTCTAAAGCCACCAGAGCTTTTCAGAATGACAAAAACGCCGCTGACGAAGCATTGGTCTTTGAGTTGGATTCTTTCAATTGTTGGTCTCTCTAGTAAAGATTTAACTTCCTCATCAAAATTGTCACCAACTCAGAACTAAATGACATATTCTTCCTGGGGTGGCCTTGAAATTGTAAAAGGAAATCTAACCCTCTACAAAATGGGGACCCAGTCGCCTACTGATTAGACTTAACCCTCTCAGGGGACGTCAGCTCCTCCTTGTTGACCACTACGGCGAACTTGCGAACGGCTGCGGATGCTGTCCATTGAACGGTTACGGTTGCGACTAACCAAACGGCTGCAACTCCGGTAGTGACTGCAATTACTTTCCAAGGCTTCTAAATTACCCTGGCCCCGTGTTGTTAAGACGCTCTTGCTCCAACTTCAACTCCGACGCCTACCTCGCTTATTCAAGTCCCTCTCTGCATTTATTTCAAATTTCCTGGGAAAAGCTACGTAGAATGCGACGGTAAAGTTTAGCTAGCTGCCATCGAATCAAAATCTGAGCTTGATGAACTAGACAACGACGGTGACATATTGTCACTTTAAAAGCTGAAAAGAGTCTAAGGGGCGTTGGTCCCCTATAGCCTGAGGTTGGTCTTACCTTTTTCTTTTTCTTGTTGTTTTTTTTTTGTTCTTTGAAAAACAGCTGCAATACAAGGTCAACACCGCATAGTCCCATGGAAAGCACTTTAAGTTCTTGTTTACTCTACTTCGACTCTTCCAGTCTTTTGAGAAATCGTTGGGTGGAGTCTCGCACCAAGACGATACCAAATAGTGGTCCATTGGGACTAGTTAACAACCAATCAAAGTAAGCTATCATTCTGCTGATCACTTCTCAAAAAAGCGAAGCATTAAGAGCCTTGAAAAACCTAGACGTCGGTTAGAATTTAAAAACTGACCTGTATCAAATTAGGAGAAAAAATTTGAACGATGGACTTATTACATATGTACGTACACGAGTTGATTACCGTCTTGAACAAGAATACCATCGATATCGGGGAAAAGGACAAAAGTAACAGTTAAGCGACGAGGTTAAACACTCAAAAGATACACAAAAGTGTTCTTGAAGACGATCAAAAACCACTACTAGCAGGGAAAGTTCCCTTTGTTGACGATTCATTACACGCTATATCGTCTATATTTGATTAATAACGCTCCAAATAGCACTAATCAAGCAATAAAATGCAAAGCAATAATTCATCCTCGCTCACCTGATCGTCAAAATCTTCGTTAACCCTGAAAATTATCATTAATCGTCTCCACCACAACAACCTGTGTCATCTATTCCTCAGCAACAATACCTCCAACCGGATAAACATGTATATGTCCTTCTACGTATACAACACGGGAAATGTCATCACTAAATTTCAAATTTTCACGAAATAATAGAAAGACATGAGATTAAAATACATACCTTCAAACCTTCCTCCTTTAGGCAATTGATCTTCAGCTGGTAGACACCTTTTTCATACTCGATAGTTCACTGATCTTTTACAGATCTCTTAGACAGGCCATAAAGCAACAACTCCATTCAAGAATGGGTAACAGATCTATCTTAGATAGGTTAACCACCCACTGCCACGGTCTGTGGCAGTTAAATTACTTTTAAGCCGTATCTTCAAAAATCCACTTCACGGTTTGAATTGTGTTTGTGTAATAATAGATGAAATTATCAGCTTTCCAAGAAATTTTATATAGAATTAACATATATTTTGACTTAACCATTTTAACTGCAGACTTCCATAATGGAAGATTTTTTGTTTTAGGTTCTTAATCTTGGATTCTTCTAGTTTTTACACCACATTTTTCATTAAATAGATGCTCTATACATCACAGGTGATACTTCCGGTATGCATTCACCAGTAAAAAGTACATCAGTGGGACCTTTCTCTCAAGAAACCAATTATTCATAGAATCTTTGGAAGGTATTGTTAAAAAAACTCACCAATTTTCGAAGAAATTTCCACCTATATGCGACTCTGCCACGTAGGTGTTTTTTCAACGAAAAATAACTTTAGGGGTACCAATATTGGTGATCGGTGATCAACTGATAACACCTAATATCGGTGGGAAAAAAAACGGAATTAGAAAACAAATTTCCCTGAAAAAAGCACAAAACGACCCGTTATTAAGGTTGATTTATAGCCTCTAAATAAATGTAATGAAATAATCGCATGAAATTGATCTGAATCAATGATCTTTTATTAAGCAAGAAACGCAGCATTTAAAATCTTGGTCAACAGGTTACTGGTGGGTTGGGTGAACAACAAATCCAAATGTTCAAACCGAAACAAATATTGAAATAACAATCCAATTAGACATGTATGAAGAATGTAAAATTTTATTGGTGGATGATCATTTGTTGTCGGAGGAAATCTTCATTTTTTGTATCAAGGCAGAGAAGGTATGAACGGCCGGGGCACACGTACGATTCAGTTGTGTGGTCCTTTTTCCAAGAACAAACGATTGAAGAAACAATAGTGCGTTGCTGACTTTGGCACTGTAGTCCAAATGGAAGACGTAATAGGTGGCCATCAGTGCTATTACTGCTTCTGCAGTGGTACGGACTCTTATAAATGGCTTGCTTTCAATAATGATATTGATTGTTGAGCCTATGTACCGAATGTATGGGGCACCTCTCGTCTCCTGTTGGATTGATCTTTCCAAATTTGCCGATTCCTATGGATTAGAAAAATATTTAAACAATTAGATTGTGATTACATAAGATGAAAAAGATTATTTATCTTACTAATCTGAAATTGACCAAATGTCACGCTGCTTTGTCTCCTCTTCCTTTGCCAGGAATCAAGAATAGGAGAAGTTCTTGTGCAGCCCTAGAAACAAGTTCTTAAAAAGGAAAAAGATTATAGTTTGTGAATTGCCATTGAACAATAAGCATTTGTTTACCTGGTGTCATTGTCTTATACATTTCAGATGATAAGATAGTGTTCACTTTCATCTTCCGGTTGCTTTGGCTACCTCAATGACATATTTGGCTGAAGACCAGACATCTTGGAAGCTCTCACGCGACTTCTTTGTGATGAGTATTTGAACTCTAGGAATAGCTAATCTAAATAAATTGGATGCGAGAAGTTTTGAATTACAACTAGAACAAAATAAATTTTATTGACTTATATACTCACAAAAAGCCTGAAATTTCAAAAATGGACAAATGGATCTATGAATTTTTCAATGCTTCCAGATTCCGGCAACCACTCTCTCACAAGAACTTTTCTTCTAGAGAAGGTAGTTTTAATTAGGGCATCCACTGCATTACTGAAGGGCGCCGAGCGTTTCTCATAGATTTCCATCATTTTTTATACGTTTTGCCCGTAAGAAACCTCGTCATCATCTATAATTCAAATACAAGATATTTAAGACGTGCCACTTTCAACTAACAAATTTATATACCTGGTACAGACGAAGGCTCTTTTCTAGGACCGCAATTTTTGACAGTGGACATCTTCGGTTGAACCAGTGCCGCTCTTCTGGCTTCTGTTCTTCTTCGTTCCAAAAATCTTTTAAACTTATAAGTCACATCATTTTAGAAACGAGGCAAGAATTCTATAACAGTAAAAACGATGCTACACAAACAAGTGTTTCGCTTCCGGCAATTTAAGTGACGAGACGTGAGGAAACTTCATAAGGATCTCCACAACAATGTTATTAACCTCGAACTGGGGGGGGGGGGGGGGGGTTTGTAACTGTACACTTGAGTATCATTTGCTACTTCACGAAGGAAGGCTGATTGATCTTTGGGAATGAAAACTGCACTCGGATCTTCGAGCTTCTTTTGAATGTCTGGCCTAAAGCGCGAATAGGAATTTTAAAAGAGTTTGGCAGAGAAACTGCTTGTAGAATTCTCTTTCCCTTATTTGCATCACTTGTCACTTATTTCTTCTTTGCTTGTGGTGTTGGCATTGACTGAGAAGAAAGTTTTTTCTTTTTAATGATTCTCGAAACACTTTTGATATTTTGACCATAATCTTCACAGCAAATGTTAACTATGTCAGTTGAAGTCGTGGAGTCGTCGGCGTCAGAGACAACTGTAAACATACACATAATAATGGACATTAGACAGATTTTAAAAATTGTTGAAAAAATAACGTACGTTGTTGTTGTGAAGTGCCAAGATGAGAAATGTTCTCTAGAGCTGCAATATCAGCAACGTTCTCAACATCACTAACTTGTGTCAGTGATGTTTCTAAATCATCAAGGGTAAATCATCAATAATACTTTTTGATCAAAAGTATTATCTGCTGATCTGCAAAAAATATAAAAATGGAAAACGACTTCAACATTCCCATCGTTAGAAAATCTTAAACATGCAGATCACATCCAATAACACATCGTAAGAGATTCTTACCCTTTCAAGTAGCAGAACCTAACATGTTGGATCTTGAAGGCATCACACCGGTCTCTGAAAAACAAGTTAAAACAAGTAGATTACACTTCATAAACCCATCGTAAGACATTCTTACCCTCTAAACTAGCAGCACCTAACATGTTGGATCTTGAAGGCATGGAATATATTCCATTTTTTGGAGGGATATTCCATTTTCCACCAGGATATATCTGATAGGTTCCTTGCAAAAATAAGGGATTTGGTTTTAATAAATAAAGTTATACCTAGTTTTTCACGCTGATTCGCATGGTATTTTTTATTTATTTCAAAACTCTACCTGAATGTGTTAAATTCCAAATTAGGGTTGGGATAAGCCCCTCCTATTTCAAAACGGTCCCTCCACCATTTTCAGTGGGCAGGGCTTAATTTTCCGGTAATGAGTATATCTTTTTTATCCCTGAGAGATTTACTTTGGTAAAGATGGAAGGCTATGCCGTGGTTATGGTCCCAAAACTGTTTATTGTTTCCCCAGGGGTTCCAGCCGTGTTTTGATTGGCTTCAAATTGGGGAGAATTATCGCGTATAAATAGGGGAACTTTTCGTTTTTATATATTTTTTAGTGAATTTGCCGTATAAAACTACGTGCCTGGGGAAATTGTTGTATCTATCGGTGTTTGTGTTCATTTGATATATTTATTAATGTGATCGAAATTCGAATTTCGGTCGTGAAAGTTGGGTTGTGATTGGTTGGTAGATTTTGGGACTCTCGTGTGTCGCGGGTTTTCGTTTTTGGGGTGAAATTTTATCACAGTTGAATTCTCCTTGTAAAAGTGCATTTTTTAAAGTTTTGTTCGTGTTTTTAGGTTGGTGTTTTAATTGTTTATTTTTGGTTTGTTTAGAAATAATGAGGACGGCTATCGTCTGTCATTTGTTTTTTATGTTGTCATAGAGAGTGGAAAACGTTAGGTTTTGTTCGGTTTATCTATTGATTCTATTCCATCAGCGTTAGTTCTACAGCTAAGTCAAACAATCTGGCGCCCCCCTACCACCCACCTCTAACTGAATCACTTACCGGAAGTCGTAAGGTGGCTGCTGTCAAATTGGAGCCTTCCATATACTTATATACATATACTTAGTTGACAAAATTCATTAACAAATTCTACCATTGACAATCAAACTCTCCCGCCATCCAATCACTCCTCTCACACTGTCGTTACTGCCACAGTTTCACTATGTATTTTGAATTCGAATATTACTTTGTAATTGTTTATATAATCACATAATAATGAAACATTGAAGAAAGAAAAAAAATATGACAAAAAGAAAATAGATAAAACGTAGAACAAAATAGGAATGAATAAAATGAACTTGATTATTTTACGATTGATCATTACTATGAGTAGTTGGGCATTTTGATGCTACTTCACACTAAATTATTTTCTTTGTTTTGGAATCGAAGTTTTACAGCCAACTGCTGGGAATTCAATTACTGTTTCAGGTTACAGTAAAGAAGGTGCTGTTCGAATAGTGTTTTCTTGCAGAATCAATTATTTTTTAGGATTTTTTTCCTTTGGGGTGTTTCGTCGGGTATTCGTGGTTGACGTCTTTTCCGTTCTTTGTTGACATTAGGTGATCCATTGTTTTGACTGTTTTTTGCCAAATTGGAAGGAATTGCTGCATTGGATTTACGGTATTGACCATCTTTGGATTCAGAAAGAGATTTTTTTTTTTATTTTTCTTAGTTGACTTTAAACTACTTTTCTCTTCAGAATTTTTGTCGGCGTCTTCTTAAATCCTATTAGCATCCCACATACCATTTCTGGGATTGTATGCTGCTAACCATGTGTTGAGTTCTAAAGGTGCTTTTAAAGTCAGCAAGTGACTTAAATTTTTGTCGCCGTGATGAAGGGGAAGTCATATTAAATCTGACGAGCACCAGACACGTGAAATTGCAACGTAGAAAGTTGCAAATGTCACTTGTGGTTGGAAAGGTCTTTTGTTTAAATCTACAATTAGTTTATCACACGTTTGACCCTGTATTTTGTGGAATATAATGGTGAAACCCAGCTCGTAACCATGAATTTTTTTGGCTTTTAGCGTCATTGTTTTTCTGAAAGGAATATTGACTGCACAACCTTTGCTTTCGGAGCTCATAGCTAAAGGTATAACTACTTCGTTTTCTCCAACATTAAGTCCGATGAAATCGTCGGGATCGGTGTGCGGCAGTTTTACTAACACGAAAAATGGATTGTACTGCAGTCTCACGTCCTCTTCATACGACTGCATAATTTCTCGTAAACCTCTATGGACATCTTCGTCAGGGTTGAGAACTAGAGAATGTAGTATTACAGGTGTACCGTTAGATAGCCGCGATTTGGATTGATATTGTCTTGTATAATGTAAGTATTAAACCTTTGGCAAAAACATCTGTGAATTGCGTGTAGTTGCGTAGTAGGACACCAACTACATCTACATAGTTGGTGTCCTCTAAAGTGAGACTGTTTGCCACAATTCAATCGATCGGCTTGTTCCATAAAATTCTTCTTCTTGAACTCTTGGCAGTTCTTTCTTTTAGAGAGGGCTTTTGATTGCTGCTCATTAATTCTGCAACGTTCTTCGTTACTGATTACAACAATAGTCGCTTGTGTCCAACTGTCGTCTTCTATAACGTCTGTTTTAGTTAACGATTTCAACATGCGTAGTGATTAATTGGATATGGAAGTGCCCATATATTAGAAGTTCGCAGTTGGTTCAGCAATTCTGAGTTTTTCACGTCGTCAGCAGCTCGCATTTGTTTAGTTAGTTCAATTGTTTTGAATGTTTTGAATAAACTGATGCCGATGTAACGAGGAACTGTCGCAGTATTTCCAGTATTTAAAGATACCTTCTTGTCCAGCAAGCTCAGCATTCCGCTATACAAAGTTTAAGCCGTCTGACATGTGGAAGCTGAAAAAGATCACCTATAGTCACAACAGCTAAACCACCAAAAAATTCGTCGTTTTCCATGATGGGTTGCAATCTGGTATTGATGTGCCCGTACAGTCGAGGTCCAACATTCGATATTTCATCAATTAAAACCAAAGCTATGGTTGAGGCTTGAGCTCTATCTCTGAGATTTTGCAGAGTGGTGACTGTCGGTTTTTCGAGGCAGGAATCGTTCGAATTGGAAACTGGAATTCGGCAAAAGTTATGGATTGTCCTGCCTTCAGGCAAGTAACTAGCTGCTATTCCAGTTGGTGCCATGCATCCAATAGTGAATTTATATTCCAATGCAAGTTAATCAATCCATTTCGCAAGGAATGATTTTCCAGTTCCAGGACCACCGTGTTAAAATATTCTTAATTGGGACGGTTTCGGACCCATGCCATTTTTGAAAAGCCGTAGACATTGAAAATGATGCCGGATTTCTTCCCAAACTATTTTTTGAGTACTGTTTAGTCTGTTAGATAGTTTGGAATGGTTGTCCTCTGCGTGCAGTAAGGGTGTGACAGACGGAAACTGTTGGACGTCATATTCTTCGTTTACTGAAAGAACTGAAGGTTCTTCGGATCTCAATTGCTGCGCAATGTTGTCCAAGTCAACGGAATTTACATAAGTTTCTTGACAGATGACGTTTCTTGCTGTTGTTAAATCGAGTTGCAATGATTTTTCTTGATCATCATGGAAGATTTCGTTGAGAATTTTCTTGGTTTCTTCGTAGAACTTCAATTTGCGGCTTTTCACCATCATTGACTCTTCACCCATTGCTGATTTTGCTCGCATGACGTCGATAGCTTCTTGAGATTTTTTAGCTGCTTCTTCTTTATCACGCCTTTTTTATTTTGTCTATCGAATCAGTGTCGTCTGATGAAAGTTTACCTAAACTTTCGGTGTTATCGGGTGTTTTCCATACAGTTCGGAACGACAACGATATTTCTGGGCTGCTCTTCTGACCGATGCTGATATTCGTAAACCATGAGCAGCATTCGAAATCCATTGAGAACGAATGCCATCCAGAAAAGATGGTCCTTCAGGCCGATCGATCCCATCTAGATTTCGCATATGACGGAAAAAAGAATTCCATGTGCAGTCACCAGGTAAAGTCCCGCCATCGTCTGTCTTCGCACTTTATGGATGATACAATATTAAAAACGTATTCAGAAAAAAGTTTAGCTTGCTTTTTCCATTCATCTGTCAACTGCAATGGTTTTGTAACAGGGAGGTGTGGCGGTTTTCCTACTAAGATAGGAATCTTCGTTTGGGATCGCAATTGTTGTTGATAGGTGTCTGTGAAATCGAAAAAAATTAATTCACTGGTATACAATTGTATGGATTCATGATTTTACCGTGCAAAGGATGATTGGCTTCGAATAGAAAAACACCATTAGAGAGGCGTCCAGCTCCTCGATTGCCACACTCACTTGTTTCCCTTGTAGTTTTGCCTTTCATCGGAATGACATCAACCAGGGCAACGTATTCATACAGCGAAAAAAATGCGAGCTCTTCACCGCGGTATGCGTAAAGGAGATATTGCGGGACCGCTTGAACATTGTTTTTCGTGACAAAAATATCCGCTTTCGACGTGATGTTTTCATCATTTCCTGCATTATTTAGCTGAGACATAGCAATGGGTTCCATTTCAGCTTCAGGCAAATTAGTGTCATCTTCATCAACAATAGCTTTATCTTCATCAAGAATAAATTCCTCATTTTGATTACATTCTTCTCTTTCGGGATTTACAGGCAACAATCTCATGTCTTTCTCGTGCAAAGGATGTAGTTTTCTTTCTGTACTGTTTGACGTCTGCGTGTCTTCTTCATGCAAACTTGCATCGGATTCAGATAACTCCGTATCGGAAAATGAACTAAAGACTGATTGATCATAATTATCCTGATCTTCACCATTGATGGTTTCATCATTGGTAAAGTTTCCTGAAGTTTCTTTTCTTATATAAGCAGCGAATTGCTCTTCTTTATTCAGCTTTAATTCTGCTGGTGATTCTGGATGGTGTTTTACGTATGGTATAGCTGCTGACACGTAGGCAATCCAGAAACTTTCAGTACACGTTTCGGCTGGAATTCATAGAATGGCAGCCGCAGCCATTGTAGCCAAGATTTCAACCGCGCTATTCAGCTTGTTTAAAGTTCTGTTATAATTGTGCATAGCGGTTCACTGAGTCGTTACGCTGTCTTCTGAAACTGATGGCCGTATCTGTATGTTTCTACGGGAATGGTAGAGTAAAGACAAAGAATGGGCCAGTTCTGCTGGAGGTTTCGTGACGTATTTAATCAGGTAACTCAAGGCGGCCTTGGCTTGAGCGTCACTGCCCAAAACACTGACGTTATTGTTGCAGTCTAACAATGTCGAAACCAATGGATTATATTCGACAACCATTCCGTTTTGTGATCGTAGCGTATCTCTTAATCTTTGTTGGTCATTAGATTTCAAAGATGTATAGTCTGACAAGTCTTCCAGACTCAACTTCAAATCTTCTGGATTACCCGATGGACGACGTTTCAAATCGTACATAATCTGTCTCGAGTCTCGTGCTGCAACTGGATTCCTGGAATAAACACGGAGAAGACTCGAATTGCTGCTTGGCGCTTCAATCTCACTCAAAACTTCGAAATCTTCTTCAAACACAATTGTTTTCTTTTTTCCGAATGATTTCTTGACCTTCACATCATTTTTATCTGGGTTGCTGATGAGCTTCTTCACTTGAGTTGTGTTTTTCATTAACACTTTACAGCTTTGATTTGCTTGGCTGTGGTTTTCCATGATAAATGCAATTGAAGTCCTAATCGGCAACTTCATATACCGTGTTTACCTTTGGTACAGGTTCGTGTGTGACGGTGGACATTAGAAAGATCCACTACTCGCCGAAAATCTTTTAGAAACTGTTTTTTTCTCGAATCGGATGATGCGGCTTGTAAAGGCAGGCGTGAGGTGGAGTTTTCCCCTGAAGATCGCGGATCAAATGGCGGAAATGAGTGAGCGGCTCAAGTTCACCGCACGCAACGGCATCTTTGGGTTGTGAAATGGCAGTTTTTAGCAAATCAATGCCGCCAGCTGCTTGTAACAAATTCGGTGGAATTCCGCCCGAGAACACAATGTGCATGTGTAAGGATCTGCGAGCTTGCTCTTCAGTGCATCCGAATGCAGCTACGGGTACTCCAAATACACCGGGTGGCCTTTCGGGAAGAACAACACTTTTCTTCTTAGTCGAAGCACTCGGCGGTGTTCCCATGACGATGCAGAATACATTCTGCACCATGATTTGGAAAATTTCTGTGGCAGCAACTGGCACGGTTGCTAAAATCGCACGTAACCCGGCTTGATTGACAGAAAGATTCTGAAAGTGTTCGCCATTGCTCCGTATCGCCTAACAGAAACCTCCATCGACGGCAGGGAAAGATAAGTTATGCTTTAACGGTAGGGCCTAGGGTGTCCCATATTTGGGCTTTTTTTTATTTCTTGATTTTTTTTTATCGGGGTGTGTTTTTTGAAGAAAAACGTCGCAGTAATATTCATTTAAAAAAAAATAAGTCTAAGGGTCCCCGTAGGCGAAAAGCCGCCAAAAAGTGCCAAAAACTACGATTTTTGGTACTAAAAAAATAAAAATAAATACTTAGGTTTCATATTTCACTGCATTCTTCAAAGAAACAATAAATGACCACCTTATTTTTGACCTAATAGAAAAAAAAATTAATAAATATCGACTTGTGAGGGTACCCGTGACCGAATTGAAGATGATCTGGCAACGCGCACAATTTGTTTCATAAAACGGTCTCAGCAGCTCTCAGCTGTCTCATGTTGAAGTACTTATTTGTTCAGTTGAAAGCTCTGTTACAATGCCTGTTCTACGTTCAGAAAAACAAGTCAGGGAATCAACAAGTGAAAATGTGTTAAATGAAGTGAGGAAAAAATCCAACCAAGAACGAAGAAATATCCGTGGAAAATTAATCGATTGGCTTATCGGCCCAAGTGAAAAGGAAAGTTTGTCCAAACGATCTCGCTTACCCATAAAATCACTTGTGTTGAAGAGATATCTACACCTGAGTCAACAGTGTGCATATTCCACAAAAGGATCTCAATCAACGAGAGACAAGTGTGAAATTATTTTTAAAGAATTGAAAACAGTATGGGAAAAATAAAATATTCCAATCAAAGCAGAAAATCTCTGTATAACAACAATAAACAGGCTTGTCAAATGTTGGCAGTCATTTAAGAGAATTGATTTACAAACCAGAAAGAAGTTCACAACAAAGAAGTTAAACGAAATAACGAGCAAAAGAATAGAAAATTTTTCATCTGATATTTTAAAGCTTTTTGACATTTCTGCCAACGACTGTTATGAAACATTGAAAGCATCTCGACAGCCCGGGGGGAAACAGGACTATCAGTTTCTATTAAATCAACGACAAACCCCCAAGTTGAATTCATGGGCCGAGAAGATCAAGCAAGTATTCAACTAGAAAAAAGACGAAAGGCAAGGCTAATTTTGGTTGAAAAGAAAAGAAATCTCACGAATACCCAAATAGTTCAGATATTTAGTGATGAAAGCAGTTATATAACCGAGTCGACTGATGAAGACATTGAAGACTTCATTCCTGATCGAACTTCAACACCACATCCGTCTGTAATAACTATTGACATACCAACAAGATCAATACTAAAAGAAATTTCACAAACTGCAGACCCATGTAATGTCAGTACTATTAATAACTCGGATTAATAGCAGCAGCTCGTCAGCAATTCCACGCCAAATTACAGTCAAAGTAACAGCCACGCAGAAGCGGCCGTCAAGGCCGTCAAAGAATTGGTCGAGAAAATCTCCCCAACCAGGGGCCTAGATGCGGAAGAATTTAAACAGGGGCTCCTAGAATTCCGGAACACCCTCCGGGAGAATGGACTGTCACCCGCGCAAATGGTGTTCGGACACCAGCTTCGTTTGATCGTCCCAGCCCATCGTTCGGCGTACGCTACGTGCTTGAAATCCGTCATGGAGGCGAGGGATCGGCATGCGGCAATCAACGCGGACTCCAAGACACGCTACGACCTTCGCTCGCGTGCCCTCGAACCCCTGCCAATCGGCACCAACGTTCGCGTAAAGGACCCCAAATCGAAGCTGTGTAGCCATGTAGGTGTGGTCGTGGCGATCGGACGCTATCGTGCATATCGTGTGAAATTCGCGAGCGGCAGCGTTTTGTGGAGAAACAGGCGTTTCCTGCGCCGCCTGGTGAACGCCGAAGAAAGTGAAGAGAGAGACGCGGATCAAGCGCTCACCGACGGAAGCGACGGAAAGGATGGCGCGCCCACCGACATGGAAGAGCCCGGCAATGACAGCCCGAGCACGTGCACTGGCCAAACCAGAGCCGCGCCCCACGCAGGTCTTCCGACTACGCGCCGCAGCGGGCGCCGTCGAACGCCGAAATTAATTGTCTCCGTTTAAAACCATTCCCATGTCCCTCGATGTATGTTTCGCTTCAGCATTCCCATCTGGAAAATGCGTGCGGGGTATTTTTTTTTCTCGTATACCCTTGCAGATCACCATGTGGTTTCGTTTGTTCTGTGTTGAAGCTGTCACGACCTATTTGGGCATTTCTTTGTTACGGCGTGACAGCTTGGGGAGAGTTGTTGTGTTAGTGTGCCCTTCTTCTCGTGACCGCTAGGTGTCGCACGGTAGAGCCGTAAGAAGCAGCAAGCCGAGAGAAGGGTTAGTCTAGTTTCGGCTTGCTTTGTAGAAGGATCTCGTTTCTGTTCTTGTCGAATTCATTGTGTTAATTAACTAATTAACTACCTAGACTCTAACCTAACAGACGGATCTTTTGCGGGTCTTTTGTCGAGTTGTAGAGATAAAAAAAAATGGTCGGATGGCAACGGCTGCATTGCAAGCGATAGTAAGGTGAAAAGTTGTTATTTTTCAAAGTTCTCTTAGCAAATTTAATGGAGAGAAGACAAAAACTAGAAATTATTAGGATAAATCAAAGAGGCATCTTGGAAAATTAGATAGTCGTCTTCTTCCTCCAACACTTGATACATAAGCCAGAACAAATCCATGAGTTTAAAGGAGCACTTCATTTGCTTAACGTTTACACGAGTGTCTGGCCTCTGGCCGATTTTAGTGGCATCCAGGTTGAGTGAATGAGCCAACCTTAAATCAAAAAGTAAAAATGAAAAAAAAAATGAAAATTCTTACAAAAAAAATTTCACATTTACTTGCAAACTATGTTTTTTTGTTTCCAAGATAGATCATTGGAGAAGACGAGTATGTCATTTGAATTTTGAGAAATAAAATTCTCCAAAAAGTTTTTCAGTTGGAGTGTAAAACACACCGTCAGATTGGAAAACTTGGCATCGTCTCCAAATCCCATTTCTTGGAATCCAACATGGCGCCTGAAGGAGAAAACAAAACATCCAAATTTGATAACTAGAATAATATTATTTTAGAATTACTCAGCGTGGTTAATGGTGCTGCTGCTGGTGTATTTGAACACAAATTCCTTAACCCCCGAAACGTAGTGTTCTTTAATGAGAACGATCCGGTATTGAGACCTCAGCAAATTGTCAAATGCCCGTTCTCTGGACAATTTCCGAAAGTTATTCTGGGCAGACGCAATCAGTTTGCCATCCAAAATAACATCGGTTTTCCTAAATTTCCTAATTATTTGATGTAGTTAAAGTGTTAAACGATTTTTATTTAAAGTATTACCATTTTGTATGAGTAAATGTGGAATTCACTTCCAGGTATACACCACACAGCCTTGCTGAATCTTGGATTATTTTTTTTATGCAAGCTAGCTCCAAACAAAGACCAGATTCAATTTCATCATGGTCTTTTCGCATCATGATGAGAACAAAGTTTTCTAATCCATTAACGACACTATAGTCTGGAACGATGAAGATGACATTTTTAGAATACCTGATCTTTAACTGCTTAATTTTTCTTTTTTCTATACCTCCGTTGGCTAGCATCGCAAGTTTTTTATCCTTTCTGAATAGGATCAATATGCCACCAGCTGACTTTGTGACTTTTTTTAGAACGTGCACAGGGTATCTAAATAAAGAAGAAGAAAGTTAAGTTACGAGTCAGATATGCAATAGCCTATACTAAAATACAGATACTTACCCCAGTCCTAAGAACTCCACGTTAACTAGTTTGTCAGCCAGTCTCAGAAGACTCTTGTTTGACAACATCTTTCCTCTCATTCTTTCCATAAAGGATTTTCGCAGCCTCCACTGGTCATCAGGTTCAAAAAAATTTCTGTTGAGATATAAATTTAAAAAAATTGTCAGTCACATTAATGAATCAGTTTACCTCGAGTTTCCAATTCCAGCTGCCGCTGATTTCTATTCATTTTCAGATTCACACAAAAATAACCTAGCACAGAAGTAAACAAGTCAAACGCTTTATGTTTTGTTTATTTTTGTTTTTGTTTGTTGTTGAAAAATTTGCTAGAATTGATCCGTTGTGCTCAATTTCCTGGACGATGTGGATTTCAAAATCCAACTTGTTTTTTTCCTTAAGATAATCTAGGATTTTACTAAAAATAAAAGTTTAGTTTTAATTTGATGAAATAGTAAATTAAAAATTTCTATACCGTTCATTTTCGCGAATTGTGTCTCTTAGAACTTACGTCCATTAGAACTTCTAGAGACGATAACAACAAAAAATGGGCCTAGTTGAGCGGATTTTAATTAGTTACGGGAGTTTCCAACACATATTCCTTGCTTTCATTGGTGGTCCTTCAGAGCAAATCTTGCAATTATTTTCCTTTACGCTGACTGCATGAACATAAATGTCCTGGATTTTGGTAATGGATTCCAGCTGGTTCTTGGAAAAAATTTACATTGCCAATAACACCTCCTGAAGATTTGACAAATCCACCGCTCTGGGTAGGCACCGCTGTTATTGTTGCATCTCTGCCTGTCACTGTAAAAAAATTTTTTAGAATAAAAAAAAAGAAGAAAAAATGGGAGTTGAATTGCCGAGTTCTTGTCATTTCAATCGCAGCTCACGACCGACAAAAGGGCGGCTGGCGATCGCTAATGGACGACAATAAAAATACTCTGAAAATAAAAATAGAGACCTCTCTCATCTTTTAAAGTTTAGTGGTTAACAACTCTTAACTCTACACTCTATAGTGGAGGCTGGCTGGCCCATATTATTAGAGCGAGCGGTCTCTCTTTTTTCTACTCTGCGTTCTTGATTGCTCCAATTTGTGTTGGCCGGGTCGTAGTGGGACTCTCGTCTTCTTGGAAGATCCAACTCTATATCCCCCTAGCTACTTCTCTTGCCCTTGTGTTTTTTGGCGTCAGGAAAGTGAAAATGGTCAGTAATGACGAAATAATCATATTTCCAAGCTAAAACTGGTGGATTGGTCCTCTCCGAATACCGCAAATCGCGAGCCACTTCACTGTTGAGAACGGAGATATTAGCAACTAAAGTTTTGAAGATAACGTTATCTTGCTTGACTAATCAAACTCGAACAAAAACCAAAAAATAGCATTTTCATTCTCATTTTTTGGTTTTTGACTTTTTGTCCGATTTCAAATGCTAAATCTGTCGTTGTTTTATTAGCATTTTAGAGCAAATTCCGCACTACGCTTCCGCAAAAAAACCGGAAAATTAGAACAAGAATTCACGCCGAATTCAAGCGGGACCCAACCGCGCGGGAAGTCTTGCACGCTGTCATTGACAACTTTGTCGAACTTAGTGTCCCAATGCGTTTCCGCTCCGACATCGGACCTCAATTCGACGCTGGAGTTTTCCGAACAGCCATGGACCGATGGGGTGTCGCAGCAGCTCGTCAGGTGATTAATGCATCAGAGGTCAGGTAGCTATGGCAAGCGCACTTATAAGAAGTGGAGGAGGAAATCTCTTGGATGTTTCCTTGTCAAAATCAACTGGTCATCGTCATAGAAAAAAAAGAGAAGAAAAATCAAGCGAGATTTTTGAAGAATGGAAGGCAAACAAGCCCAAATTTGTTGTCGT
Organism: Daphnia pulicaria; assembly: GCF_021234035.1. NCBI lineage: Eukaryota > Metazoa > Arthropoda > Branchiopoda > Diplostraca > Daphniidae > Daphnia > Daphnia pulicaria. Next base: position 5,708,645 of record NC_060920.1, read on the forward strand.
CCATTGGGATTCAAAGATGATTACGAAACTAAACGGTCAAATGAATGAGAGAGTGGCTATTCTCGTCAGTGGCAAGCCACATTTGGAAACTCCCAAGCTACTCGGCGTTCCAATTATTTCAGACTCAACTGGGTTATCCCAAAAGAATGCTGTTGTCAATCTGTTATCAACATGGGAAGTCACCGATAATGTGATTGGGTTGGTTTTGACACCACCGCCTCGAACACTGGAATTCATCGTGGATGTGCTACGCTATTATAACAACAACTGGGACGTGCAGTTTTATGGCTAGCCTGTCGCCATCACGTTTACGAGTTAAATATTAAATACGTCTGGTCTGCCGTAATCGGTGATTCTAATAGTCCCATCGAACCACTTTTGAAAAGGTAATTCTTAGCATGCCTACATTGCCTACTATTTAGCTATTTATTCTATATATATTGTATTCGTCTGGATAGATTTCAACAAGAATGGGAAAACTTGGATCGCGATACACACAACCTCTGTTTATTTGAATGGCCCGATGACGAAGAGTCTTTTTCTTTTCAACAAGGAAGAAAAGTGTTATATTGGGGTCAGTCTCATCTAGCATCTCAGCATCAGTTTTCCTAGAGAAGACTATAGGGAGTTGATCGAGTTGACCGTGATATTTTTTGGGGTAACTCTTCCTGCGGGAAGAAATTTCCAGTTTCGAAAACCAGGCGCTCATCATAGAGCCCGGTTTATGCACATAGCAATTTACGCATTAAAGATGCAAATGCTGTCTGAACGTTTTCAACTGGATTAAAATGAACTTTCTCAAATCAAAACAATCTCGGATTATATTGTGCTGTTCCATAGTATGGCGTTTTTGCGCTCCCGTCTCGGTAACAAAATTTTAAAATTATTTCTTGTATATTTTCCTATATCTACAACAAATATTTAATCTTACAGCTAGTTGTGCACCTACGGTTGACCTTCAATTCATAGGAGGAATGTATCAATACCGGGAAGATGGTGAATCACCAAAAATAGTAGAGGATGCTGCGCTATCGTCATGCAAAAAACACCTTTGGTATTTAACAAGGGAACTTGTCATTTTAACGATTTTTGATGGAAGGACTTCTCATTTCTCGAACAATGATGATAACCAAACTGAAAAAGATTCCACGTCCTACATCATTTGTTTCAGCCAAGCCGAAAATGCCACAGTTTGAGTATACTATTCCTAGCTTGATTGACCTTATCGGCCAGCGATCATGGCTCATTTTCCATCTTCTACGTTGCACAAGCAAAGAAATAGAGTTGATGCAATTTGAATCATCACACTGGGAAAAATTTGAAGACTACAGATTTCTTCGAGACATCATCAATGGACTGGAAGTAGTAATTGACAGCGCAGAACGCGGAGTTAAGCTGATTACCGACTTCAGAAATGTTGTCCATGATGAAGAACAACAATAGTTTTTACTTCAAGTTTTAGAAAACCATCGTCAACAAGTATCTTTAAATGGGAAAAAAGAACAGTTAGGTTGAATTTCATTTGATTTATCACCGACAGTATACATAAATAGTAGTAAATATAAATAATAGTATAATAATAAAAAAATAAAAACACATTGAATTTCACTCATGGGTACCCTCACAAGTTGATATTTATTTTATTTTTTTTTTCTATGAAGTCATAAATAAGGTGGCCATTTATTGTTTTTTTGAAGAACGCTGTGAAATATGAAACCTAAGTGTTTATTTATTTTTTTTGTACCAAAAATCGTAGTTTTTGGCACTTTTCGGCGGTTTTTCGCCTACGGATACCCCTAGACTTATTATTTTTTTAAATGAATATTACTGCGACGATTTTCTTCAAAAAACGCACCCCGATAAAAAAAAATCAAGAAATCAAAAAAGCCCAAATATGGGACACCCTAGGTAGGGCCATCCGAAGATTCAGACACCCGTTAATGTCATCCGGAGCGAACGTGAAAAAAATGCTCGGGATTCCATAAAATCGCGCTATGTTGTAAAGGTGCGTGACAGACGATTTGCGTTGTGTCAATGTATACGGTACTTTGCAATTGTTTACCGCGACGTGTTTGTTGATACTCTTCAAGAAACTTCGAGCATCCTCACTCTCAGGATTGGTCTTGGCGGCATCCAGACGTTGAAGAAAGCCAGAATCTGCTACCATTTCGTTGAATTTCAGTAAGGAAGATCAGTTTTTACTTTGGCTGCGATAACTCTGGTCGCTGAATGTCCCTGAAGCTGATCGAACAACACAAAAACGATTCGGAGACAAGCAGCAAATTCGCCGTGAAACTGCAACAGTAAATGCCTGCTGTCCTTTTTCGATAACGGTCCGTGAGTTATTAATCCTTTGTCGAGTACAAAAAGATGCGGAAACGCTTTGTACATTAAGACATCGTTTTGAAAAAATTCGTTAAATGGTTCTTTGTTTTGAACGACTTCAATGACTGACAAAGGATCACTGCCGCTACTTTTCGCATTCTCTACGTTCTCGTTTTCCATTGACAACAGCAAAACTGAAATAAAACAATACCAGGAGAAAGCATAGCGTTACATTATTTTAAATTTGATAATTGGAATTCTGCGGTTGGGGATAAAAAAGAAACTTACCGTGAAAGGTAGAGGTGGACGCCCGGAGCCTTCAGAATTAGGTCTCTTTGCTCTTGTAACAAAGGACGTCGACATAGCTGACTCAGTTTCTTGTGTGTTGGAACATCAGTTTGTAGAAGAGATGATTTCCTCATTGAATCCTTCTTTTTGGATAATTTAATCTATAAAAATTTCTTTGGCGTCCATAACAATGGTTGCATTAGAAATTAGTTCTGGTGGTAATTCCTCTAATGCTTTGATTTTTTCTGGGATTCATCAATTTTAATATCGCGGTAAAACGGATTCATAACCTTCAATGCTTTTAACGACGTCCGAAATGTTTCTGGAAATTTGACGTGGGACCAAGGCATCCACTGCGCATGTGTTCCAATGAAGGCCACCTAAATGAACTCAAGAACGTGATCAACCCGTGGTAAAATTTCGCAGTTCTTGGAACGTCGACATCGTTCTAATTCTTCTTCTAAGCGCGTGGCGTGTTGAGGAAAAACAACAAAATGTCCCATTTTCCCGGATTGCCGCTCCAATATTTGTTGACCCGATAGCTTAATTATTGAAACCAATAAACACGCTTGACTTATTATATACTGTTCAACTATAGTCAATTTTGGCAGTTGAATTCTTTCACTTACGCCAAAATCTAATCCAGCCGCAATTGAAAACTTTGGCACTTTTCTGGAATCGATGATTGTGGAGTAACACTCTTTACACAGAGTGGCATGTTTATCCTCGGAACCATCTGATGCATCATGTGTATCGACGAATTCCTTATGTAAATGGTAGAAATCCCCCGTTTTCGATATGTGAAAACTATTTGCGCACCTTCCAATACAATCTAAATGAATTAGTGAAAGAATGAAAAGTATTAGAATAAAATAGAATCCTATCTGAAAGACTCAGGAACAGTTGCCAAAGTTGCTATAAATTTACGTGGAGCTCGCAAACAATTTAACGTGCTTATTGGCACGAAATAATGTTTCTCACTTCCCATTGCGTAACTCTTCATACCAAATAAAGCGAACGCTAAAAGTTTAGCATCAGATTCCAACGATATTGATAGTGCTCGTATATGCGAGCATGAACTTCGGGTGTCACGTTCTTTTCCAATTCAGACATTATGTTGGAAATGTACGAAGGAGTAATCAGAACGGTTTCGTCAACCTTTTCCATATCAAACTCTTTGCCAGCCCATTCCTTCGTGAGTTGTGAGGCATCCGAAAAACGTCCCAGTCCGGAATTCGTTGCCAAAGCCATTAGCGCGACGGAAGGATCACGTTCCGCGTTCACCAACTGCTTTGCTGATGGCATGGCAGTCATTGATAGCATATCAAACCTAACTAACGCTGACGGTTCATTGATATCTATGGCTTGTTGAACATTCAATGGCTATAAAAGAAGGGAAAATATACTTTCGAAATTCTGTTATAATAATAGAAAAAAGCATTACTTGATTAATGAAAGTAGGTTTTTCCCTTGAAGTAAATGACGACGCTAACGTGACATCGTTAACGAATGCCACTTTCGGCAAAATGATAGGTGTAACATCAGTATTGGCCACCAACTACTTAGAGAATGATGTAAAGTTACGAAAAAATGTATGTTGGATCATGCCCTTTCACAATATACAAGAGTCCGTAACATTAGTGAATAAACGCATACATAATATATAACCGTAATTACTTCGTGTAGAATATTTGAAACCTCCGAACAAACTTTCGTGAAGTACCTTTCCGATATCTGGCAATTCCGTTTTTCTGTAATAAAGCAAAAATAAATAAATAAATGTATAGCGTTACACGGTTCCTAAACAAACAATTAGAAGTGAATTTTATTCCATTAGTTCTAACCTGAGTGAAATTTCCAATAGAACGTTCTCTTTTTTTAGGAATGTTGTGAATTTCAGATACCATACCACGAGATTCAGGTAATGATGAAACCTATAACGAAAATGAAAGAAAAGATTATAAAAACTTCCAATTAACAAAAAATCTATAATTAAAGAAATAAAAAAATATTTTGCCTCTTTTTTTTCGTTTACTATCATCATATTGCCATTCTCCCAATCGGTCAGGTTTTTTTACGATTCCTAGTAACATCGTTATCCAATGCAGCGCTAGAAAAGAATTTGTAGAATGACTGCATGAGGCAACTGCTGAATACGATTGAATACCAGTCCCAATTACAGATAAACCTTTCTCGTCATTGAATTTTCCCTTTTCCTATTGTAAAACATTAAAAAATGTGATATAACACTTCATCTTTTCTAAAAAAAAATTGTAATTCCGCTCGACCCTAAGGGTGTAGAATTATTTTATTTTGGCATTTTCAAAGATTTGAAGGTTATGTAGCCTTCGTCGGACGCGGCACGCCTCCTTTTCCTCAGACTTATTTTTGCTCTGTCATAAGTAACATCGCTCGACAAACATCTTCCGACCGCCAAGGGATTTTTTCAGTGGCCGTTTCTATGATCCACGTGTAAATTTTTTCGACCAGCCCGTATCGGAGCGAGAAAGGATGCAGGATCGGGAGATGATGAGATCGATCGATGAGAGATCTCCAACATCCCGACTATCAGTTCAGGGAAAGATAACCGGTTGGTTTTCCTCGTCAGTGGGACGGTAGTGGTTTCGGTTTCGTTCCTCCCTTTGAAGACCACGAGGGCCGTTTTTACGACCATCGTCCAGATTACCGTGGTGACTATCCATATAGAATATAATAATCCTTCCAGCGATAGGCGAGACCTTCAGGGCTACTATTGTGGTGACAATGACTTTTATTTCTTCAGCGAAGATGGCTTGTGTTACGACGCTCAGGGCTATAGTTATCGTTTCGAAGAGGATGGCTTTTATTACGACGTAGTGTCCAGTGGTCGTCATGGTTAGGGCGGTTTTGTGTGTGACGAGAAAGGCGTGTGCATTGTTGACAATAATTGTTGACAATTTAGGCACGTCAGACGAGGATCCCGGAACAAACCATCCTCCCCCGCGCAGTAAAACAGCACCTCCGCCGAGTGAAAAGTCAGCTCATCCGAAGGACAAGACAGGTCGGCCGTCGACCGGCAAATCAGTTTCCCTTCCAAGCAAAGAGAAAACCCCTCCTCGCAACGAGGAAGTGAATGCTGGCCCTAGCGTTACTCAAAATCAGGTACAGGATGATATGAATTCGGAAAACACGAGAAGAAGCCGTCCGCGGCGACCTAGTTAGACCGGCGAGCCAGCTCAAGGAGGGGGGGAGTGAGGCGATGGTGGCAACACCGGTGGTAATCGATCCGACGCCGACGGAAACTGTGGCTTCAATCCCCGTAATAACCATTGAAGGAATGAGCCTACGCAGTGTTTCAGGCACTCAGCCGTTTTCAGTGTCGAAAGATATCTCGGAGGAGATTTCATCTTTGATGACCAGTGGAATTTCGACCGACAATTCGTAGGCCATTTCGGGAGAATTTCCGCTAGAGTTCCTGGGCGCAGAATTTTCTCTAAAACCACCTAAACTAGAGGGCTGGATCTCGTTTCGAGTGCTTTTGAAGGCCGATAAAAGCTTCGTTAGGTCAATTAACGCAGCGGAAGAGTCATTCACTAAAGCGCAGTTAAGAATCATGGATATTGCTCCACCCTTAATTGATCTCTACGCTCGTTTAAATTCGCTGCCGGACAGCGAATCGCTCAAACGCCCTATGCAGGCCGCTCTCGAGCAGTGGGGACTTCTACATTACTAAGGAACGTCGGAGCGCTGCGATCGCTCTTGCGGAGTCAGGAACGGAATGTTTGCTGCGCGATCCGGATGCCTTCGAGTCTGGAAAAGAAGCGCGTTCGTTTATCTTTACTGAAAGGTAATTGCAAGCTATGTTGACGAACGCCAACCAAGAAAATACCTTGGCCCAGGCAGCCAGAGCGGCAGTGGCAGCAGCCGCTGAAAAAGTGCGAGAAGAGTGCGATCACTCACGGTAATTTTCAATTAAAGCAGAATCTATATATTTTATTCTCACCTTATTAATACTAGCTATGGAACGTTCACTTTTTCTAAAATTTCTGCGAAATTTAAGTCCCACAACCTTAGATAAAGGTAAAGATGCCTGTGCAAACAAATTACGAAATGATTAACACAAATTACTGTTCTGAAAGACAAATATTAATTATAGACATTTTAGCTTCACTAACCTGGTTATTTCTTTTATCATCAGCATACTGCCATTCACCTAATCGATCAAGTGCTTTACGAATCCTTTTGGCAACATTATCCAATACATCACTACAAGCTTCAAAAGAACTTGTGGAATGACTGCACGAGGCTACTGCTGAATAGGGTTGATCCTCAACCACTTTAATAGAAGAAAGTTGCGCACCATTCGATTCCTTATTGAAAACCACCTTATGAAGAAACCACCAATAATACCCAATAACAAAAACATAACAATAGACTTATTACCTGTGCTACACCATGTTCACTATGACTGGATCCACTAGTAAATGAAGTGTTTTTAGACCTCTTGGAATCTTTTTTCGATACCAGACCTTTCCTTTTGTGCATTTTTCTTTAAAAAAAAAAAAACATAACAAAACTAATAGGTGTCACTGTGATTCCGCACTTGTTTACAAAATTATCAGAAATGCCACAAACAAACCAAAGATACCAGGCGACGTTGCCATATTACGTATTTATATGAATCATGGTATGAACCCCCTCACCAGCCTGACCTTGTCACAAAATTACCAACTTACGAAAGGTTTGTTCAAGTAAGGAATACAACACAATCTTTGTGATAAAATATCCGCATCATAATAAGAAATCACATGTAACTGTTGGAAATAGGAGGCAAGCAGAGGCTTCCGCCTGTTACTGCCCGTACTCCCTCTGTCGTCTGCAATGTCACCTGCTTGTATATAAGGTGTTATATAGTCTGTCTCTCTCTGCTCAGTTGTCTCAATAAAGGAAACGCTGCACTTTGATTGTCCTGTTGTATATTTTATTTGGGCAAAGTTTAACAGTAACAACTCAAAACACGGCAAATTTGAATAAATTAAAAATTATTCGAAAAAGCGATAATTTGCCTTATAACAAAAGCAACATTTCTATAAAACAAAACACCATCACATACACAAGACATATTAGTGCGGAAAAATTTTAACACACTATATGGTAACAAATCCATGGGGTTTCGACGGGAAAATTGTCTAACTCCAAACGAAAATCGTCTCCATGAAGAAACAAAATTTTAAAAATAGGAGAACAATCCAGATGAATTTTTACAATCCAAACCGACCACAAATTAATTTTCACGGGATCTGGCTGTTTTTCTTGGGGCATTTCCTTGGCTTCACGAAAAATTACATCCGCTTCTTCGCTCAAAATGCTTAGTCGATGCCGCAAAACCCGACTTACACCGTCATAATTTGATTGAAAAAGCAAGCCAATCTACAAAACAAATAACAACATTTAGCAAAACAGTATAAAAAAAATCCAATACAATACATACTTCGGCTTCTGGATGCAACTCGTTACGATCCATATACTTCAGAAGTCGATTACTTCCACAACGATAAAGATTTTCAATGACGCGAATATTTTCAGATTTCAACCGGCAAAAGTCCACAGTTTTTTTTTTATTTCATCGCTAAATTCACGACCTTCGTCCTCCGACATGATACGCAAAAATTCAGAGCAAACGAGTAAGTTGTGGCAATCAAGTTCAACGCTTGCGACGAAAATAACTGACTTATTTCAATCGTAACATTCTAACACTCCATCCAAACATAACAAAAACGACTGTTGCATGTTCCCAGGAAGACGAACCAACCTTGTATTATTCAAAGAAAACCAACGTCCTATTTTTACGAAAAACAGGGAAGCTACTCAACCAACAACAAATTACAAGGGAAAATTTAACTATTAATTAAACCACTAGTGATATCCATACAAATTTGCATGACGGACCTACATATTCGACTTGATGAAATGTAATAGCTTCCTGACATGATTGGGGAAAAAACCACCGACGATCGTTAAACAAATATCCCTTTTTTCACAAGAAAAGGAAGAGAGTAATAGTTTACCGTACGAAGAAACACGCTTAATCAAAGTGTAATTCGCGTCACCGCCACTGAATTCAAAAAACAGCAAACGTTTTACCCTTAATCTAGTCAACCTTAACAACAAATTACACTGGAAAATTTAACTTTAATAAAACCACTAGTGATGTTCATACAAATTCGCATGAAGAGCTTACATATTCAACGTGAAACATTATAGGGGAAAAAACGACGATAAACAAAAACCACTTTTTTTCATGAGAAAAGAAAGAAAGAAATATTTGACCGTTCGAAGAAACGCGCTAGATCAACTTGGAATTCGCGTCACCACCACCCGATTCTAAAAACAAGTTTTACATCTACTCAATCTTACGAATAGACCGCGTCAACTGGTTAGTATATAATGGAAGGCAACACTTAGCACATCAGTGTGCTGCAATCGTCAAGATGGACAACACAATATCAGAAGGCACCCCCTTTCAATGAAAGGGGAACGAAGACGATTTGGAGTTCAACATGGAAAGAGGTCCCAGTCCCACTATCACCAAAATTGTGGACATAAAAAAATTCCAATAAGGGTTTTAAAAAATTTCATTTCTCATTTCTATTGTCCCATGTTCTATTGTAAAAAACAATTTTCACCTGTATCTTATACATTTCGTATGATATTGTTTTTTTTTCGTTTTTATTGCCCGATTGTTTTTTTTTCCTTTTTTTTGTTTCTCTATCTAAAAAAATTTTGTTGTCACTCAAGATGGACCATAAAAGCAAGAATCATCCGCAAAACATCTATCAAATACACCAAGAACAAAGACGCACTCAAGGAGCTTTCGATTATGGATAGCTCCACCACCATCAAAGCTACCGTCTTTGCCAATCAATTTAACCTGATTTGTCACGTTTGCGAAGGAAATATATATCTGATATCCGGTTCCACAGTCCAAGATAAGTTTCGAACGGAAAAAACACCATGACAACACCCATATGAACTGAAATTCAAATCAATTACACGGGTGAAATTTAAAAAATAATAATTTGGTTAACAAAAAGAGACATTAATCCAATAAAATCAAATTTGCCATGCGGGTTATTGAGCAACCGAGTACACTAGCGTTCCGAAAAACGTGTATCCCTTAACACCGCTCGTCGAAGCCATGAAAATTCCACGAAACAGCATCATCGGTAATATTCAACAATGAACCTTTTTTAAATTATTAATAGAAAATTATTAAACATTCAACAATTATATCTATACAGATCTCGATTGCATCATCAGTAACCACACACTCCCAGTTAGGGAATTTGAAAAAAACGAAGAAAAAAGAAATCCTCATTTACGACGCTTCGTGCGAAAGGGGGAAATCGGTAATAAAAACAAATTTGTAATTCCAGATTCAAACTTACTAACAAACCATTTCCTTCTTCTCAGGAAATTTTGGAAGTTTGAAATTCAGAAATCGAGCAATTCGATATGCTGAAATAAAAAAACGTTCTACTGCGTAAAATTTCAAGATGCGATAGCCCATGTCTTCGACGGGAACAAAAAAACTAACACTGTCCAAAGGGGGGGGGGGAATTGAAGTACGTGAACAACTGCATTCCGATCAGGAAAATTGTCATGCTCTTTCAAGGGGACTCGGAGACTCCGAAGTCCGAAATACCTGAAAATTCGATTATTAATTCAATAAAAATACTGCGAAAAAAAAGCGCCCTTTACCGGACAAACGCAAGCAAGTACACAGAAAAACAATCCAAATCTACATTAAACCGGATGTAAGCCATGCTTAAAAGAACAAATATTATTTTTTTTAAAGAAACCAAAAAAAACTCCCTCTACCGGACATTGGCAAGAAAAAAGAAAAAGTAAAAAAAGGAGACCGTTATTCCGGAAAAAAAAAACAAGTATTTCTTTTCAGTAAAGGAAGCGCCCCCTACCGGAAATACACAAAGGAACATACAGAATATGAACAGAAATATTTAATTTACAAAATTCGCCAAAAAAGCGCCCTCTACAGGAAATATGCATGTAACTACAAAAAAAAGAAAAAAGTGGCGTCATCGGACATCAAATCGAGCTTAGCAAGGTCTCGACAGAAAAAGGAAGAACAATCTCCATCGACCAGCAGAGAATTCCGATGTGGCCAACTCTTGTCCACCAACAAGTGTTACACGGCTTCGGTTTTATACTGGGAAGAGTACGCTGACTATATATGAGAAGGGATGGATGGTCACGACTTTTCATCGAGACCCACCTTTCGTATATAGTGACCAACGTCATTGTTCCTGAATACATACTTACAGTACCTACCTAAAGTTTGGGAACGCGCGAGAGAACCTTATGGACAAAGGCGTTTTTCTCGGCGTTCCAAAAAATCCAAGTTTTTTCGGATCGCGACGAAATTTTTTTTGGCCGTAGCCATTATGGGTAGCATTAAGCTGATTTTTTTTTTCCTATCAAGGGAAGGGTAGCTTTCAACTCGAGCCCTAAGTTTGGGAACGCTCCGTAGAGCTATACTTAATTAGGGTACTTTAAGGGGGGATAACTACAGAACGGGTAGAGCAAAGAAGACGCGGAAAACTCTGAAATGAAAAGCTTCACTAGCTGAACAACATTCTTCATTTTCAGATTTCTCGCGTCATATTGAATGTAGTAAAAAAATTCATCGTAATCCGAAAAAAATTTGATTCCAGTTCCACTCGTTGTGGCTGAAACTCCTACGCAGGGCTGTGATATAACAAATGTTGCCCACGACAGCGAAGCGGTTGACACGTGCGCAAATTATTCGCGTGACTTATGCACGGATTTGTTTGGTATGTAGATGTGAATTGATTAAATGCAGGTATGAAGAATTCGCTGAGTAAGTATATTATCGTAGACGAGATGAAGTATAACAGTCACCATGAAATTGAATGTAACGATCGCGCGCACTCTACCCGCGGCCACGAACTTAATCGCTGCCCAAGCAGACCAATTGCATGCCGATGACAATTGACAAATTGTAGTAGACGACGAGAATTCACTCGACGAATAGAATTCCACATCTAATGGTCATTCGCCCAAGTGGGATATACGGTGCGAATAAAAGGGGAAAGAGGAAAGAATGGGCCCCCCTTTTTTCATACTTTCTTTTCCCCCTTTTCTTCCCTCTCGCCGATTCTCTGTGGATTCGGTCTCTAAAACCGTAAACATTACGGGAAACATTTAAATTTAAGAGATTTTCTTTTAAATACGTAATAACAATTTATATTGAAATGTAGCTTGTTCAATTACCTTTCACATTAAATTATTCCCGGTTTTCTTCTGTTAACAGGAAACGTTACACGAATATTTTTCCGCGACAAACTCTTTTTTTCCCTATGTGAATCACTCAAAAGCACACGAACAAGAGGGAAACATGGTGGATTCCGCAGGAGTGCGTTCACAAACCAGGGGGGTACGCGTCAGTCGCTTCCTCTATACAGTACCCACCAAGCTATTAGGTACACCCCCCTTTTTTCAGTGCATTCTTATGGCACTACGTGTCTCAGAAAAAGTGCAAATACTACCCGAACGGCTTGGGCTAGATTTTTTTTTCTTAAAATATTTAATACGAATTTGAAAATATTAAAAATTCATTTGAAAATTAATAAAAGAATTAAAATAGAATAAGCAAAAATAAGTAATAAAAAATACATTTCATTTGATTTTTTTGTGCGCAAATTTCAAAAAATTGTGATTTTCAATCACAAATTAAACATATAAAAAATTGCCTAATCTACATGAATTAGGTTTTAAAGAATAGGGAATGAAATAAAGCTTAAATGAAATCAATTTCTGGCCTCATTGATTAATAATGTTGTATGATTAAGATCGAAAAACCCCTATTTTTACTATACCCCCGAGAGGGGATAAGCCTCCAACACTAGCGAACCTGGCGGGAAAACTTGGGACCCTTTACTAAACACACGCCGTTTCTTCCAAGAGACTGGGTATAGCGCGAGAGTGTACCTTTCCTATTATATCGTGATTTAAATATCGATAGTATCGCTATCGATATTCTAATCTATTGCAGACGACCAAAGAAAAATAATAAACAAAAATAATACCCCCCTAGAATTTGTATTCATGCCTGCGTGGGATACTGGGATCTATTCGAGAAATTGGGATCTGCAGAAAAATGACTGTGTTATTGTGTGTACTATTTTCTCGGTAAAAAATGGTAGTTATAGAAGGAAAATTTTTTAAATTAACCTCACAATGTTTTAACATAGCAAGGCGTCCAGCAGTACCAGTGTCTTGTTGCCCAAAACCGGCTTTCCTCTTCGGATAAGTTCTGTTCAACGAAAGGAACGTGACCTGTTTATTATGAAGGTAGTTGCTTTGCTAAAGTGTGATTCAATTTCATTTTCAAAATTTAAACTTTTATCAGAGAGCATCCTTTGATCAATTATATAAATGGCAGAGAAAAAATTTGCAGAATGAAGATGAGTTCATTTTGCATGATGGCCCACCATATGCTAATGGAAAGCCACATATGGGACATGCGTTGAATAAAATATTAAAGGATATATTGTCACGATATAAACTGCTTTCTGGAAAATTAGTGCATTTTGTTCCAGGATGGGATTGTCATGGACTTCCCATTGAATTAAAAGCTTTGGAAACACATGATGTACTCAATTCAAATTCATTGGAAATACGGCAGAGAGGTAATTGTACCTGTTATTTTCAATTTCACAGAGACATTTATTTTGCTATCTCCATTCTAATTTAGCTAAATTATTTGCCCTGGACACCATTAAGTGCCAAAAAGAAGCCTTCTCTCGTTGGGGAGTTATGGCTGATTGGGATAGTGGCTGCTACTTTACATTTACACCAAGCTATGTCACTTCACAACTTAAAATTTTCTGTGACCTTTATGATAAAGTAATTTGTTGTATTTTTGTAATAATTATTTGGTTGATTTTGAAGATTTATTTATTCTAGGGACTTGTATACAGAGATTATAAACCTGTCTATTGGTCTCCATCCTCAAGGTAAAATAAAAATATATTCTCAAGAGCTATTCAGTTTTAATTGATTCAAGATTGTGTTTAATCTAAAATATGTATTCCAGTATTTAAACGTTCTTTTATTTTAAATTTAGGACTGCTCTTGCTGAATCTGAGTTGGAATATAATGTGAATCATGTTAGCTCTTCTATTTACCTGAAGATAACCCTGCAAACACCATTTCCTGAATGTATAGCTGATAGTTCTAAAGAAGCTCCTGTTTACTTGGTAGTGTGGACTACAACACCATGGACAATACCAGCAAATCAAGCTGTTTGTTATAATCCAGACAAGAAATACTGCCTTGTGAGGTGTAAATCTCATAAAGATTATAAGTATTTGGTAATTGCATTGGAGCTCTACCATTCTCTTGAGCAGTTATGGTCTTGTCATTTCACTCTGATCAAAGAATTTGATGGTAACATTGAAAATGAAAGCTCAATATTCATGTTCCAAATATTCACTACTTATCACATTAGGGGACATCTTTAATGGTCATTACTATTCACATCCATTTCGAAAAAATAAGAGCATGCCCTTGTTACCAGGAAATCATGTTTCTGTGAAAAAAGGAACAGGTAATTGTTCTAAAAAATAATATACTGAATCAATAAAACAAGTAAAGGTACAAAAAATAATAATAAAATAAAATTCTTTTTAGGTTTTGTTCATACTGCGCCAGCACACGGACCAGATGACTTCTTGGTAGCTTTGCAGCATAAAATGCCGATCGTATGACATATTATTATTTAAAATAGTTTATTACTTAATTAACATATTTTCTTTAAGTTAAATTTGGTAGATGAAGATGGAAAATACTCTGCAGATGCTGGGAGTGACTTGTGTGGGAATGATGTATTAGATAAGGGCCAAGATATTGTCCTAAAATTATTACAAAATGATGTAATATTCAAAGAAAATTTCACGCACAGCTATCCTTATGATTGGAGGACAAAACTCCCAGTTATTTTGAGGGCGAGCCTTCAATGGTTCATTGATACCGACAAAATAAAAACCAAGTCAATTGTAAGTTGATGTTCTCTTGGATTTTCTGCTTTACGCGTGCCTCATACGCTGTTTGAAGATTTGTGTTATTAATTGTTTTCCTGTTTTTAATAGGAAGCTATGAAAGATGTTTCGGTTGTTCCAGAAAATTTCGAAAAGCCCATGCTTACCCAACTGGCCACTAGACCATATTGGTGTATTTCAAGGCAGCGCTCATGGGGAGGTGTGATATTCATATCATTTTTTATTTAATTGCTGTGTATCGTCGTATTTATGCAATCGCTTTTTCTTTAGTTCCAATTCCAGTTTTCTACCGTTCGCTGTCTCCTACGAAAGAAGCTATTTTACATAGGTTTGTTAAAAATATGCCAAAAGTCAAAAACTGACTTGAATGCAAAATGTTCTTTTTTCATATATTGTTTTTTGTTTTTGTTTTTTTATTATTTTTTGCTTTTACTGTTTACACATTTGAATGGACCATTCACGTTCTTTTATGATTTTCTAGAGATATTGTTGAAAAGGTGTGCAAAATAACGTTGGAAAAAGGAATTGATGAATGGTGGCGCATGAGCCCTGAAGATCTAATTGGAGAGGAACTGATAAAAAAGTTGGATTTAATTCCCGGTCAAATATTTAAGGGCATGGTAATTATTTGATTATTGGAGAATTATAATGTTTCTTCATTTATAAATCTAATTTTTGTTCAAAATTAAAACTAGGACATTATGGATATATGGTTCGATAGTGGAGTTTCATGGAATTCAGTTTTGCCACAAGGGAAGCAAGCTGATTTCTACATGGAAGGGATAGATCAATTTGGAGGATGGTTCCAGTCATCGCTTTTGACGTCAGTAGCAAGCTCTGGTCATGCCCCGTACAAGTATTATTGCATTATGTTTTACTTTGTAAATAACATTTCTTTGGAAGAAAACATTTCCCGTTTTTCTTACGATTTTTTGGTTTTGATTTTTAGAAATATATTTGTACACGGATTCGTCTTAGATCACGAAGGCAGAAAAATGTCTAAATCCCTAGGTAATGTTATTGATCCACATCTGATTCTTGATGGTGATGGGAAAAAACAGCCTGCTGTCGGCATCGATGCCTTGCGGTAAATTGCTTTTAAATTGTCGTTTCACTTTTTCGTTTCATTTTTTGCTTTGCCTCTTAACACTCTTTTATTATTAAGTTGGTGGGTCGCTAGTCATGTGTCTGCAAATGGCGGTAACATATCAGTTAGTATCCATTCAATTCAACAAGCTTCAGAGGACATTCAAAAGATGCGTTCAGTTTTACGTTTTCTATTGGGAAATCTCAATGCTGTTACTTGCTCCCAATTTAAACAAACTAATCCCACAACTTTGGGCTTAACTGATCAGTACATGCTTCACCTTTTATCTGAATTCGCCGAAAATGTAATGTATTTATCAAATTTAATATTTACACATAATCTCAGTAGGCCTATAACTTAAAAAAAAAACTTATATTCATCAACCCATTGTGCAATCTTTCAGGCGTTGTCGGCATACCAAGAAATGAATTTTAGAAAAGTCACAAGCTTGGTTTCCGCTTTCATCAATACTAGTGTTTCTGCCTTTTATTGCAGCATTGTGAAACATCGGTAAAATGAATAGATTTCTTTTCTCGTTTCTTTAGAATGAATGATTTTAATACTTTTCTTTGCAGTCTTTATTGCCACAGTCTTACAAGTGAGGATCGACTTTCCGCTTTATTTGTACTCAGTGAAATTCTGGATCAGATCACCTTAATAATTGCTCCTATCCTTCCACATTTGACGGAAGAAATTGAAATGCATCATCCATGGCGAGCAGGTTTGGAACGATCTACGTTCTTGATTCGGGACACTATCGTATAAATGACGTCGCAATTTTCACTAGCAGATAATGGAGGTTTATTTCGCAATCGGAAATTCGCGGACATGAAAAAATCTGATTTATCTGATGTAGTTGATCAGATTCATCCGTCATTGTCATTACGCCAGTCAGTTAACAAAGCGATTGGTCGTTTGAACACTCAAGAATGGAATGTTGAAATTTCGGCTTTTGATTCTCGAGATCTCCACCTTTTGCAGGTAAGTTCATTTTCGAGTTGATCTATTTCATTTTCGAGTTGATCTATTTCATTTTTCTAAACAAAAATTATTTTGATAGATGTTACAATCAGAAGAGAAAACTCACGATTCAGCATTGTGCGACCTTCTCCAAGTATCAATGGTGACTTTGCTTGGCAAAAATGATGAGGATTCCATCGCAAAGGAGCTGGACAATTCCAATGTAGATGACAGTTTTACAAAAATTGAATTTCAACATTTTGGTCGAATTCAAATCACTTTATCTAAAACAAAGTTAGCTCTTTGCTCTCGCTGTAGGAGATACACTTCCTCAGATGGCAATTTATGTTGTTCATGCTTGAAAGTTTGTGCCTTGTAACATAATCAATGTTCTAATAAATTAATGAATTGCGGGTCCGTAGGACAACGCTAGTAAAAGATTGGGTGACCTTCACTGCCTATCTCTTTTTAAATGGCCCTCCAATCCTCCATCTTTTCTTTGAGAAGTCTTAGCGGGTACAACACAAATTGGATTTTGTTGGGAATAGTCTGCAGTTATTTATATTTTACAAAAAAAAGAAGGAGGCCGAAGCCTAAAGTGACAAAGAGTTTTTAAAAAATCCATTGTTCCACTCCACTTACCAAGCGGCTATTAGCGTCTTTTGACATTAACATGTATGTTATTCCCCTATTGCACATCACGCAACATTTTTCATAGGGAGTAAAAAAAAATTGTGCAGACCCTCCGAGGACAACAGGTGGGGTTATTGATTTTGAAGTTGCGACCCTCCCCATTCCGCATTTTCCATTTGACCTAGTTCAAATGGCTATGAATTATGCGTAAAATATTCGTGGCGATTTGAAGTCTCGTGACCTAAATCGTCCACCATCGAAGTAAGAATTTCGTACGGCAGCGGTTTATTCTCATTACGTCTGCACAACGGTTTAAACAAAAATCTGATAGAACTAATAACAAGCTTTAAATATTGGAACAAAATCATTACGATATTGGAATATATTATTGAAACTGGCACATACAGCGCTTTTTTTTTTAAATAAACAATAAAACGCAATCGCTACTTACGTGAAATAATAATTTCATGTAAAAACTAATTTTGATTCGACACTATTCTGGAAAGATTAACTTGATTCTTAGTTAGATTTCTTGCATAAAATGGAAAAGGCGTCAACTAAAAAGTTGCTAGGGAAAAAAATAAGTGAGGACAAAAGTAATTATGTTTCACAAGAGGAATTCAATAACAAAAGGGCGAAAAGACACTTTTCAACACTTCTTCTGATTGAAGAAAACAGGAAGACGACGTCAAGTCCGCCCGACACAATGAAGGGTGGAGGTCCGGATATCCATAGTGCAGCACTTCTTCCATCAATGAAATGAATAGTTTTATGCATCGTTGATGTCGTCTCATAACCTGTTGCGTGATTCTTGTCGCCTTGCCAAGAACTAGGTCAACGAAATCCCTGATATAAATACCCGAAATACTGACAAATTCCATCATTTACGTTGAACCTCTTCTTTCCCTCGGTCTCGAAAATGATCGACATTAAAGCTGTCCTTCTTTTGGTCGTTATTGGAAGCCACGCGTTTTTGGTTGTCACTGCGCGTGCCACCGACAAAAAGTATTCATCAGCAAACAAACTATCATTACTATTGATTCATTTTTGGAACATCAATAATCTAATTTTGTTTGTGCACTAGCGCTGATTTGTTAGGTAGTGTCGCAAACCGCACATCATCTAGACGTGAAAGCTTCTCTGCCCAGTCTGACTCTTACGACCCAACAATTTCTACCAGCAAAGCAGGTGGCAATCTTGCCACTTCCAGTAAAAGGAAGGGGAAATTCTTTGGGCTGACCACTACTGCAGGCTCGGGAAATAACTTACAAGTAATTCCGAATTCAAACATAAATTTTTACGATTAATTAACCTAAAACGACCATTCTTGTTTTCTTTTTGTTTTTTTGTTTTTCAGCTTGGACTCTCCTTTATTGGTAAGAGAGTATACGAAATCTTGCGTAAAAAAAAACAAACAAAAAAACAAACCTCTGTCTCATCTCTTTAGTTAGAAAAAAAGTGAATCAAAGAAAAAAGAAAAGATGAGTCGTGGAAAGTAAAACAAGATGACGAAAAGAATGAGACGAGATTAGTTTTACCGTTTCTATCTGTTAGAATAATAAAGAATAACAACGTGTAACCGAATTTGTTTTTAGTGCCATTCCTAAACATTCCATTTGGAGCCAGCAGCACGTCTTCTTATTATGGCTCAAACTATGCGACCACGCCGTCATATGGAACGAGCACAAGTCTTCTCGGCGTCAATTCAGGCAGCATCATCTATGCTGTTATCATCGGCTTGGCGGCAATCATCCTTATCCCTCTATTCATTTACTCTTTCACCGGAGTCAGTACCTCACCGTACGGACGAAGTAAGCGTTGCAATCGTTTTCACATGAGGACGATATTAATTTCGCTTTCCATCCAATTTGGTCCTAAATTTGCTAGGTGATGACATCCAAAGTATTTTGACAAACCTGGCATCTCGAGTTGATGACGCTCTTCAAAACCAGTACGATATCGATGCGCCCAGCTGTTTGCAAAGAGCTGTATGCTCCCAAATAACATCTTCGACGAAACGAATGTCCGAAGGAACTGCGGGATCATTTGAGAAAATTATCGACGGATTGGCCTCGTAAGTCCCTAGACGATTTAAAAAAATATTTAGTTGGAGTGTATTGTATTTGTATATGAAGAAACGATTTGTTTGAAGCTATTTGTCGAATTAAATATTTGTTTGTTTGTTTGTTTCAAAGGAATTCTTACTTGAATGCCTTGTTATCGGGCACTAAAGTTCATGAGGCCATTTCTGAGGCGAGGAGCGGAGCGTCGTGCGACACGTATTTCAGTAAATGCCCATACAGCTTGAATTCGATCAACCGTTCTTTGGCCGATTATGCTGAGAAATATGTCAGCCAACAGGAAAACAACGAGGATTTTTTGGATTCCTTCAATGATGTTCCCTTGGAGTAAATTTCAGTAGTTTGGTTTATATTGTTAAATTGAATTCGTTTTAAAAATATTTTATTAGCCGGTAGTCTATCAATTTTTATGTTCTGTGCATTTCTTTAATGAGCGTTCAATATATATATGTGATGCTTGTATAAATGACAAGAGATGCTACGCGCAAATTATACAGGCTCTATCAAAAAATCATCTCAGCCCTATTATTTTAACCACTGATGTTTTTATAAATTGGCGCCCGTCATTTCAAAAAATAAACGAATGGTGTGGTGATCACATAAGAGACTCGATCCTCATTTTTCTTAATTCTTGGCAAATTTTTCTACCACAGCCAGTCAAATGCATGCCTGTTATCGCGAATAGATAAACAAACACAAAGATTCAATTTTTTTAGAGTGTAGATTCTCTAATCATATCCGGCAAATGTCTACTTTTTAAAAATGATTTCTTCAACAATACGATCTAAATTAACCGTAACGTTCATTAGTTAAGTTTACTGCCATACATTTTCGCCCATTAGATTTTTACTACGTTGATATCGAATTATCGACGTCTGTGATAAAAATAAATGTTCAAATTATAACTGTAGCCTACAATGCTATATGTAGAGTAGACGAAATGAAAATAGACTTGCGACGACTGGTGTGCCACTGGCCGGATGTGGCATTAATTTAAATCAAGGGATGGTAAGTGGTAACGCCCTAAACCATGGGCAAATGTTGCAGCAGGGTTATTTGCTTCATGTAAATCTTCGTTTGACAAGCGAAACATTTTTCAAAATATTCTCCCGCTCTCGAACGCTTGTGCCCATTTAATTTTGACTCACATCGACGGGATATCGAAGTATACAGGGAATTACCCAAGGAATTACCATCAGATGTTCTGGTTTCCTATTGGTTGTCACGCATTTACACGATTCACCGAAACCAAAAGCATCCTGAAAGCGAAAATGCGAAAAGCGACTTGTTCCAAAAAAGATCTGATCTTGAAATCCATACTACCAACAAATTCCTGCTGAGTGAAAACATTTTCCACTTGACTTGATTTCGCATTTTCCGGTTTTCCTTTTTGTCGGCGTGTTCGCACCATTAGCGTTTGCGTAATAAATATAGTTGAAACGATTTTCACACAAAAATCTCTCAGGCCCTCGTAATAAAAATGTCCATTATTCAGCCTTCATATCGGCCTTTAATTCAGCGCCCACCGAAACGAGCAACATTTTAAAATATTCACCGTAAGATGGTGTTCCATGAAGACTGCTAGGTTGCCGAAATGCTGTCAAAAAATTCTTGTTATCATTAGTCTGCTTGCAAGATTTCTATGAATAGGCCACGTCATGAAGCTTGCGTTTCTTGATGCGAAACACTAGTAGTAATAAAACACACATCTACATTTGTCAGGACTTTCTCTGCACAATTATACGTGGTGGACTTATCTTTTCATTTACCAAGGTAAACTAAAATAGGTGTTTGCTACATTTAGTCGTTAAGTACTACATTTCGCCTTGATTCAATGCATAAAGGCAGGTTCGTTTAACATAAGATTGCTATCGTACGACTTTTGAGAAATCAGTTCTTTCACTTGAGCCTCATTTACGGAAATAGAATTATGTCGAAAGTTATCCATCTTTCCAACTGAAATAAGAAATTGTCCTATATTTCTAGTGTCCCATTTTTGGTAACTGGCATGTGTCCATCTGCCATGGCAGATGTCATGGCAAAATGTAGCTTAAACTTCTGTTCTTCTGCACAGCTGTATGTGTTACAATTTTATATTTTTAGGCAATATTTTATTTGTGAATTGAATATTTTATCTTTTCAACTTCTGACTATTAAGAGGATAAATTCTTGAAATTTTTCATGTGAGATTGTTCAGATGTCAAAAAGTGAAAGGTAGCTTTAATTTCTGTAAGCAGATTTATTCTAAAACAAACTTGCCAGATTATCAGTAGATGAGTAAATTTTAACATTTTTTATTAATTAAATTTTAATTTTGTTATTTAATATAAGATTCTTAAAGCTTTATGTGTAACTTTAATATAAAACCATTGTTTAAAAGGTATAGTTAATACAAATCATTTTTTTTATGGATAATTTTTCTAGAAACATCTTAGTTCTTGATTGTAATCTTGTTTCAGGTTTAAATGTAAACAGGAAAAGCTGCAGTCTCACTGTGTATTTTAATTCATGGGTTATTTTTATAATTTTTTTTTTTAGAAGTGCAGGTTTAAATTGACCTTAGAATGTTTCGAGGAAGAATAAGAATGCATACATGCCGCATCATCTTGTTTACTTCGTTGGTGTGGTTCCTGCTGGATGTGGCGGTCCTTTTTTACTACTCGGATTCGCCGACCCCATCGCGAGGTAACAATGTCGGCGATGGAAATCCTGGCCCTGTACCCCACAATTCTATGGGCATTCTTGGCGCCCAAGCTGCTGGAGCTCATCCAGCAAAGCGAGACATTCTTGATGATTCGAATAACGCCGTGAATAATTTCGATTCGGCAGCATCACACTCCAACCAGAAGGATCAGGTACGATAATCCAAAAGTGTAGAATGAATTCCTCGATAGTCTATAGAAATATTTAACATTGATTTCATATTTTTAATTAAGGAGGTTATAGAAGTGGATGAACGTGGATTTTCCTTGAAATACGCTAAGAATCGACTTAAGAAATGGTCGCTAGCGCCTGTCGTTCCAGAACAAGCTGGGCAGCCTGGAGAAATGGGCAAGCCCGTTCACTTGCCTGCCGATCAAGAATCCTTGATGAGAGAGAAGTTTCGTCTCAACCAGTTCAATCTGTTGGCCTCAGATTCTATTTCTCTAAACCGATCATTACCGGACGTTCGTCTGGAAGGGTAAGCAAGCCACGTTAATTATTATTATTATTATTTTTTTTAATTAATTTATTTGTTTACTCCGGTGATTGAAATTCCTTTTTGATCATTATGTATCAGGTGTCGTGACAAGTCTTATCCCGGCCTCCTCCCAACTACCAGTATCGTCATCGTTTTTCACAATGAGGCTTGGTCGACGTTGCTTCGCACTGTGTGGTCCATCATAACACGCTCGCCACGTGAATTGCTGGCTGAAATTATCTTGGTGGATGATGCAAGCGAAAGAGGTATCACATTCATTTGCTGTCCTTTTTTTCTTCTCCGTTTTTTATTTTTCAAAAAAAAAAAAAATGTACTTAATTGTGTTTGTTTTTCTTCGTGAGTTATAGACTATCTTGGGAAAGAATTGGAAGATCATGTAGCTAATTTTCCCGTGCCTGTTCATGTGCTGCGCACTCACAAGCGTTCAGGACTCATCCGCGCTCGCCTTATCGGCGCCAAACAAGTGAAAGGACAGGTCATCACTTTTCTCGATGCTCACTGTGAATGCACTGAAGGCTGGCTGGAACCTCTGTTGGCTCGTGTGGCAGAAAACAGGTAAACAAATTGCACTGTTTGGAGTGTTTTTTTCGTCTTGAATTACTTATCGCATGTCACGTTTTTATATTGATGCAGGAAAATTGTGGTGTGCCCGATCATTGATGTAATATCTGACGAATCCTTTGAATACGTCACTGCGTCTGATATGACATGGGGAGGCTTTAACTGGAAGCTAAATTTCCGTTGGTAAGATTGTCTTCTGACCGCCGTTCTTCTGAAATCCCATCGACACACAGCACCACAAATTGGCAATTGATCTTGTCAGGTATCGCGTTCCGCAGCGAGAGATGGACCGAAGGAATGGTGATCGTACCCAGCCATTGAGGACACCAACAATGGCCGGAGGACTGTTTTCGATCGATAAAGATTATTTTGAAGAAATTGGCACCTACGATGAAGGCATGGACATTTGGGGTGGAGAAAATCTCGAAATGTCATTCAGGGTATGTATATTCAACTATTTTTTTAAAAAACTAAAATTTAACTTAGGAAAGGGTTTTTTGTTTTAAACTCTTGTGCTGAATTTCTAAATAATGCTAAGAAGTAAGACATGACGATGGCGAGTTATGCCCTTCTACAGGTATGGCAATGTGGTGGCGAACTGGAAATAATTCCGTGTTCACATGTTGGTCACGTGTTTCGGGACAAGTCGCCTTATTCGTTCCCTGGGGGTGTTGCCAAAATTGTCAACAAAAATGCCGCAAGAGTAGCCGAGGTCTGGATGGATCGCTGGAAGGATTTCTTCTACGAGATGAACCCAGGTTGATCATCTCATGTCCAGCCCCTCCCCCCCCCCCTTTATATCCGCATTTGCTATTTTAGGAACAGCTGCTGTGTGCAGTGTACTAACATTGGTCCGGGCTTCATGTAGAAATCTGGTAGACGCGCTTTGGATGGTTGGATTTGGGCTTTCGGGGACTAACACTAACATTTATTGTATTTAGTTTAATCGTGGAGAGTTTCTCCATGGCTTAGAATCTACGCTAATATTGATAGTTTCCGTACTAATGGTATTAACTCAAAATATTTGTTCCCAAGGTAGTGTCCAATCTGTATTTTTCATGTGTCATCCTTGTCTTTGGATCGCTCACAAAGACGTGGACGTCGACAAAGATGATCAAAGTGTTATCTGTATACTATGGTTTACCCTAACATTAATCACATCGGGTGTTGCAGACTAACCATTGGTGATTCTTTATGATTAATCGGGTGTCCAGGTGTGGATGTGTGGTGGGTCGGTAGAAATAGCCACCTGTAGTCACGTGGGTCATGTGTTTCGCAAAACTACTCCCTACTCATTTCCCGGCGGAACAGCGCGCATTGTTAACCACAACAATGCACGACTAGCTGAAGTTTGGCTCGACCAGTGGAAGGAGTTTTATTATGAACTGAATCCCGGTAGGGAATACAAATTGCTGATCTGATTTCTAACTTAGCAACCTCAGCAGCTTCTGTTGAATTGAAACTGACCTTCTTGATGTACAGCACGGGAGAATGAGCACCTTATTTATTTCCATTGTAACAACACTTTTTTGTTTTCTTTGGATCATGGCTTCCTCATTCCTATTGCTTGGTATAATTCTTCATCGTTCACCAAAGTAATGCCTGAATTTATATAACCGCTTTAAATCTTACTTTATCAATCGTTACTCGGCTTCATAATGCACTGCGAATAATTATTTTGGCTTTCCTTTTTTCCCTTTCGTTTTCACCCTTTTTACTGCGACCCTGGAATTCAATTTAACTTTGACATTGAATGGATTTTGTAGGTGCTCGGAGTGTCGAAGTTGGAGATGTGTCTTCCAGACGTGCATTGAGAAAGAAACTTCAGTGTAAAAGCTTTCGTTGGTATCTGGAAAATGTTTATCCAGAATCTCAAATGCCTTTGGACTATTTCTTCCTCGGAGAAGTAAATTGAATAATTACTCTACCTTATTCCGTGATAACTCAATTTTTAACGCATCTTTCATGTATTCAGATTCGCAATGCCGAAACGCAGACATGCTTGGACACAATGGGTCGCAAAGGTGATTTCGAACTCAGTTTTTTTTTGTTTTACTGTGGTCAGTAATTATTTTTCGATTTGTTTTGTAGGAGGTGAAAACGTTGGGATCTCATACTGTCATGGTCTTGGCGGAAATCAAGTATTTGCCTATACTAAACGCCAGCAAATCATGTCCGATGACAACTGTTTGGACGCCACTGGAACTGATGGAATTGTTAAACTCATTCGTTGCCACGGTATGGGTGGCAACCAAGCGTGGCTTTATGAAGCTCAGGTATTTGATGAGTAGTATTTCTTAAATGTTTTCTTCATGACTATATTTCGGAATACTTTGCGGAACTGTAGGATGGACTTATACGGCACGTGAATTCCGGACGTTGCTTATCCAAACCGGAGTCGCGTGATGTGACTTTGCCCATCTTGCGAAGATGTGACGGATCGGCGGGCCAGCAGTGGATTATGAAGAGTCGGTTCAAGTGGCAGGCGACTATAGACGATAATTCCTTGTAAATTTGCTTCGACCTTTTTCAAACCTTCCAAAGAAAAAAAAAAAGTTAGACAAAACGTGTTGTCGTATGACACCTGTACATAAGTGAAAGGTTGCCATTCAAATAAGATTGGAGCTCGTGATGCCGTCCTCTTTACAACTTCCATGTTTTCTAATGTGCCGTCTTTTGTTGAACCACATGACACATTCCATCTCTTTTCGATTGCAAGGGTGCGTGCTTCGAGATGATCAGCAACGACAGTATGACATAACAGAGGTTTAGTTGGACTGGACTTCTACTGCTTTTTTGTTTCCATTCCACATATTTCACCTTCTGCAATACCTGTGCTTTGATAGGTTTTTCTAAGGTCTCGCAATCGTAACTTTTTAAGATATATGCTGGAATATAATTAATGTGGAAAGACTAATGGACTGACTGATTCCACAACATTTTAAATTATCCATCTTCAACTTGTTCCATAATTGAATGAATACAGATATTGTTGTCTAAAATTTATACAGATTCGCAACGTTTTCACACCCTTGCTTAACAAGTAATCCGCAACGGAATTCAATCTGTAATATAACCTCCTTTTATTCTGGAGCTTTGTTTTTTCATAGCAGTTAAATTCGTTGTCCCAAAGACTAGGGATATTTCATTGGTAACGAAAATAATGACAGAGACTTCAAAGTTGCTTGAATAGTTGAAGAGTCTATTTCCCACAAGTTTTCGTACTACTGTCACGGCGGTATAATTTTTGACAAACTAAATGTGAATTTAACGCAAATTTTTCTTATCCAAGTATAGCCTACATTTTTTCTGCAAAATCAAAGTGATCATTAACATAGCGATGTGGCAAATGAGAGAGCAATAGGTTGAAATAACCAGGAAGTAACAATGCAAACGAACAACGGAATAAAATTAGTGAAAACCATTGTTAAGGTAAACGGAAACCTGGTTTTTGTTATCGGAGAAAATGTGGTTGATTACAAAACTATCGCTGAACTGAAAAAACTCTGATTTACATGGAGATATACTAGTGTTGAATATATAAGGAATAAGGAATAGCACATGCTCTGCATATGCTATTGACGTTATGCGTCAGCGTGCGTCAGTGAACGGAATCGAATCCGTTCTCCAGCATCACTTGAGATTCATTTTCAACTGCCACAGGAAAGGGATACGTTCACGATCACTGGTGATGACTGTTGTTGTGTTCAATCTGTTGCAAGAATAGTAGGCTACTAGTCATGGGTGGTTTGTGGATATAAAAGACCGCAAAGGAATTTAAATTAATAGAACTTCCAGAAAATTGAAAAAGATATTTAAAAAAAACTACGTGCAAGAGGTTAAAGTATTTAGCGCTAGGTGGAGAAAATCAAGGACCTTTGCAACTGACATGAAAAATAATCTGAAATAAACTAAAACTTAAAAAATTTAACAGCTTTTACAAAGCCTTGTTTTAGCCTAATGAATCAATAAATAAATAATATTAACAAGAATGACAGCCGGCATAGAAATTGTCGAAGTGTCCTTATCATATACCATGCATATACCCTAGGCCGCACTATGTGGGGGCGGGGCGGCCGGGCGGGGTAAGCTGGACTGCTGGAGCCGGAGAGGGAAAGAACGTTGTATCGTACCACCTGTTGTTATGAATTTTGATTTAGTTTAAGCAGTTTAAGCACAATTTTTTCAACTCTACAGTGTTGTTATCTCAGTACTTTCCACATTCTCAGTATTTCCACATTTTTATAATGGCAAAAAAATCGCTTTCCTCAAATCGTTTGGACTACGATTATTTGTTTAAATTTTTAGCTTTAGGTATGAACCCTTTAACAAATTATCAATTAAATAGCAATGTTAACAAACTTTTTATCTAGGAAATGCTGGAGTTGGGAAAACAAGTAAATCATTGGCTTTGTTAAATATTCAAAATTTCTAAGTTTTCCTTTGGCCAGGTTTTCTGTATCAGTATACAGATGGTGTGTTCAATTCAAAGTTTACAACAACTGTTGGAATAGATTTTCGGGAAAAACGTGTTGTATACCGTGCAAAAAACTCAGAGGGAATGCAAGGCAGAAGCCAAAGAATTCATTTACAGTTATGGGTAATACCACAATAAAATAATTTCTTTGAAATATATAAATTAATTTTCTGTACTCACCATAGGATACTGCAGGCCAAGAGAGGTACATTCAGTTTCATATTCTTATCTAGTTTCAAATAACTTATTCATATTTGTTTGGTTTGGTAATTAGATTTCGAAGTCTTACCACTGCATTTTTTAGAGACTCAATGGGATTTTTATTGCTGTTTGATTTAACTAATGAACAGTCCTTTCTATCTATACGAAGCTGGTTAGAGCAATTAAAGGTAATTACATTTAGAAAATACATTTGCTGGATAACCACATGTCATCAGAAAAAACTTGTATATATTACAAATGGTAATTTTTCTGATGAACTGGTTTTATTGTGGATATTTAATGACTTATATTATTTTGAAGACTCATGCTTATACAGACAATCCTGATATAGTTCTTTGTGGAAACAAAGCTGATCTTGATGATCAAAGAGAAGTTTCTGAAGAAGATGCTAAAGAGACGGCATCTCGATACGGGTTAGTAACTCACGTCTGGTCATATTTTAAACAGCTAGAAAAAAAAAAAAAAAAAAAGCCAATCTTCCAATCAGTTAGAAAAAGTTTATTAACAACATTAGCTTGGTCATTTTAAAATACTGAGTTGAAAAAGGATTAAAAAATGTTCCTTAGTTTGTTCCTTTAAGTATTGATCTCATACAAATTTGTATTACTTTTAGTTACTGTGAATGAAGCGTATTTTTCAAATTTATATTAGAATGTAATAAATCCATACTGCTAATTGATACTTTGATTAAACAGGTTATCCTATCTTGAAACATCTGCTGCAACTGGTCAAAATGTTAACATTGCTGTAGAACTTCTTCTGGAAAAGGTTATGCTTAGAATGGATCAAGCTGTTGAAGATACATTTGGTACTGGCCAAAAAGGGAAAACCATACAGTTGAAGGTATATCCTAACTGCTTGAATATATCCATCATTCAATTAAAATATAATTGCTTACATTTTTTTAGCAGAACTCTCCGGATGGTAGTCAGGGATGCGCATGTTGAATATTTTTCCGTCATTTTTGTTGAATTAAATGTTCATTGTGCTATTTGTAGAATTCAGTGTGATAAAGCTTTATTGTTGACAATTTTGTAACAGTTACTTTTCTCACGTCAATTTTAATATTATTTGCTGTGTTCATTCTAGTCCAATGAAAAATAATAAAACATCCCACAAATGTAAATATACTTTTAAGTTTTATTCCAAGAAAACTTTCAAGATTTAATTGCTTTACAATGGACAACTGTATATGTTGATGGATCTGTCATCTGAAACTGATGCAATGTGTTCTCCATCTCCATTGAAGCAAACACTCCAAACCTAGCGGGGGGGGGGGGGGGGGAAACAAATTGTCTTTGTTTACATTTTTTTTTTTTTTTTTTTTTATTGCATAACTACCTGGTCGGTATGATCCGTAAATGTGTGAAGGCATTGCTTCGCCTTCATATCCCATATTTTGACTGTTCGATCAGAACTTCCAGATACGAAACGTGAGTTGTCAGGTGAAACTGAAACACTGAGCACCCACGAACCGTGACCGGAAACCGTTCCCGCTAACTGAGCATGTTGACTAAAGGAGACCAAATTATTATATTACAAAACCTCACCAATCTAATCAAATAAAACAGGGAATATTTTTTTTACACATCATAAATTTTGATTTGTCCATCATCTGAAGCTGTTAATAACAACTGGGAATTTTGAGAGAAACATAGTGATCTCACTGGTAAGGCATGACCTTATAGATGTAAAATGATTGATTACTTGTTAACTTAAAATTTGTATAAGGTTAAAATGAACCTTCCAATGTGTGTACTAATTTTCCTGTTGCAATGTCAAATACATTAATTATGCCATCCATTGCTCCACTGGCAACAAACTTCATATCAGGACTCTGAAATACAAATAAAAAGTTCAAGTTTTGATAAAATGTTCATAGATAAACTTGGATGATCTCACTTACACATGCAATGCTCAAAGTAAATTTGCCTCGAGTGTCATAGGACTGATGAGGTTTACCAGTGTCTACATTATACCAGTTGATCTTTCCAGCATGACTACCAGATATTATATACTTTGAATCAGGTGTGAACATAACACTCCACACATCAACAGGCCCTGCTTCTATGGTTTGCTTTTTTTCACCACTTTGAAGTTCCCAAATGCGAACAAATGAATCTAAAGAACTTGTAGCTATTACTGCAAATAGAAAAGTTTTGAAATCAGCCAGTGAACCACAGAGAACAATTCAGTACTTTAAATGTCACAGAAGTAAAGATAAACTTTGATCAAATAAAACATAAAAAAATGATAAATACTCACATTTTCCATCAAAGCTTGTGTCCACAGAGACTACTCCAAGAGCATGACCCTCCAATCGGTGGCGAAGCTCTAGCTGATCATTTCTCCAAGCCCATACTTTTACAGCATCATCAATTCCTCCTGTCACAACATAATCTGACTCTTCCGGGCCTCTAGAGATTGAATCAGATGATAATAGTAAATAATTGAAAAATTCATGTAATATTATTTAAGTGTGACTGCTGCTTACACTTCAGCTTTGCTAGTCCAAGAACAACTCCAAATTCCCTCGTCATGTGCAGCTTCTTTCTTATGAGCCAATGTATACTGAAAGGGGAATAACATTTAAATCATTGCGAACAAAACTGCTACTAAGTAACTATTTAACCATCGAACCATTTTTAATGAAGGAATTGAGTCGTGAACAGAAACAAACACAAGTTAAATTTTGAGATGAAATAAGGGGTGTTACTAAAACGCGAAGCGAAACGGCGGAACGCGAAACTCCTAAAACGCGAAACAGTGGTGCGAAACGGTCCTAAAAATTTTCGGGACCGTTTCGCAGTTTAGGCGCTAGAGGTCTTACTAAAATGCGAAACCGTAGACGCGAAACAGTCGACGTCAGTGCATTACTGCATTGTAAAAGTAGTCTTCAAACGTCAAAGTGTCGAACTGGTGTCGAACTAGAAGCTAATAAAAAATTGAAAGTAAGTTATTTTTTGAATTTATTTATTTAAAGACGAGAATATAATTCAAAAATTTCCGTGTATTTAAAATTCTTCGTTTCGAGAAGTGCATATTACTGTTCTACACAACAATTATTCATTATGATTCTTATTATTGATTATGACAATTATGATTCTAGCCTTCTAGGTTATCACTTCTCAGCTTACAGTAATGGCACACTACCAATGTGTGTAGTTGCATGTAGAGGTCATTCATGGTCCTGTTAAAGCACAAAGTAAGTTAAAATATTTCATGCATGAGTTTCAAAAGTTGTGTAACTGTTTGCGCGTGTATTTTCTTCGTTGCTAAAGTTGCGTGAAGCGTTTGCTTTGGAAAGCCGGACGACCATAAATATTTACTGGCGATTACGTAGAAAATCCAGCACAGGGCACGATACATTTTTTTTAAATGCTAAGGTTGACATTCTGGGTCAAATCTCACTTGAACGACATTTTTATCGAAAAACGAAGTAGAATTGTCTTTCTCAACCGAATATAGCATTTTAAAACTTAACATCTTTCCGCCTTTTTATCTGAGATGGAATCTCGTTCCGTTATTTCATCATTCATTACATCGCAAGTAGCGTCAGGAGGGAAATCTTTTCTCGTTCAGTTTAGATTGAAAAAACAAAAACGAAGCTCTTTACATTTTCATAAAGCTGAACGGTACGCTAAAGCATTTGCGTGCCATACGTGAAAGCCGGTGAAAGCTGGAGTGGAAAATTGTTGAAATGTGTCCTTAGTGCCTGGCAATTTGTTCATTTTTTTGTCTGCTTTTAAAGGAAAGTAGAGGAAAAAGAGAATTTATACTGACACCGTCACATATTGGCGTGGACGAATGGATTAGATTGTTAACGAATCACGCACGTCCGCCATATATGGCGTCACTAAGCGTCCCTATCGTCTCCTCGGGCACGACGTGTGAAATTGATCAAACAGATATAAACCATTTCTTTTTGTTTTCATAGAAAACATACTTGTGTATTATCACGCGCCTTCTCTCAACGCAAACGAAAAATATTACTACATGTTCCAATTTTGTCTTCACCTTCGAATTTTGTCTTATTATTGGCCGACTTCCCTAGACATCAGGGGTCCTTGGGAACAAACTTGAGGAATCCTCCTCTCTCAATTGCGTAGCATAGAAAGGAAGTTGTAACCGCAAAGACAGATTCGTTTTAGAGGCTCTTTTTTTTTATCTTGATTTAATTCGTTCGGATTCGTTCGGAAGTTGTAAGGAGCGGTTTAAAGTAGTTGGGGGCGTGGTAGTAAGGGCGTTCAGAAATTAAAAAACAGGAAATTTTTTATATTTCAAAAATCAAAGGTTTCGCAAATGGTTTCGCACTTTAGGATGCCCTTAGGCCATTGGACCCGCGAAACGGTCCCCAATTTTTGGGACCGTTTCGCACCACTGTTTCGCGTTTTAGGAGTATCGCGTTCCGCCGTTTCGCTTCGCGTTTTAGTAACACCCTGAAATAAGAGTTATATATCTTTACAGGCCAGAAAATGTACGCAAAACAATGTCACGTTAACAGAGCCATCTAATGAGAATACTTCACTTCTTACTTACTTTTCTTCTTACTTTTATCCTGGTTCACTTTGGTTGTTAAATTTGCTCTTTTTTCAACCGGATAAAATATTAATGTAGGATCCTTATTTAGAAGAGGCATATTATAAACTACAAATTTTTTAACGTCGTTACGCTGTGAGTCCACCACTCAGAGAGGACAAAATTCGGGGGTTTTAGGGGATTAATTGTTTGGGAAACGGTGGCTAGGCGCTAGGCATCGCAGCCAGTCCCCGAATAACCTATTTTATTCAGAATTTTACGGAAAACCGAATGGTGCAATCCGCGATTTTAAAGCTGCCATAGTTTTTTTAGATTTTTAAGAAAATCTAAGTGGCCCCACTTAGCGGGGCTAGCGGGTGTGCGACATACGGGCCCCACCATACGGGCCCCGACATACGGGCCCAGGCCCGTATGTCGTAAATTTTTAGGCCCGTACGTCGTTTTTAACGTCATACGGGCCCAAGTTTTTTTTTCATATTTATGTCTATTTTTTTATAAGGAACATAAATACAAAGTGCGTTTGAACATCACCTTGGTCAGTCGGTTAGCGCTCTGTGTTTTCACGCAATTGTCTTGAGTTCGACTCCTTTAGCAACCAGAAATTTTTTGATAACAGTGAATTGTGTCCAAGTACAAATTATACAATCTGGCAACAAGGGAGTAGTCTTCATCAACACAACTTGCAAAATTGAATGTTATTCGTTTTTTAAGATTGATTGTCTTCACAACTCACGCTCATTACTTGTCATCATGGATTGCTGCATTTGTGAAATTTCCATCACTGGTCGTAAACCAGAGTACCTCATACCTGCCCAACCAACCTGGACATCTCTAGGGATGCTTCAATTCTCATGAAAGCGAAGGCACAGGCTATCAGCAATCCGCTAGCCTCTGCTAGGGCAGTAGTAGAGAAAGAAATGATGGTGGAGTTCGCAAAAGATCCATCGCGAAATCTCCCAGTGAAGAACAACCTTATTAGAGCGGTGTAAATTTTATCGTTTTCATTATTTGCAATCATAAATATTATTTTTGATGATAACAGATCAATATGGCAGCTGCATTCCGGTTGGATATTTCCGCCGAGATATCGCTATCACATCGCGGGAAAGAGTCGACCGACATTTGATATTCGCCACGGAACATCAAGTTAATAGGGCTGGCACCATCTTATCGGAAGGACAGTCAGACTCGCAAAACCTGCAGGGAATTACTGAGTCTCTACCTGCTGCCAGAGGATAAAATCGCCAAAAGATTTCAACAGATCGAAGCGGCAGCAAATGGTCTCATGCTGAGATTTTGCAACTATATCGACACCACATACATAAAAAGCACCGTTTGGCCACCACAAAATTGGAGCATGTTCAATCAGCATGAACGTACCAACAACAACGTCGAGGGGACTCACAACAACCTGAAAGCTGTTGCTGGTAACTGTTAGTTTATATCCCATTATCTTTTTTCTCATTATTATTTTTATTCTAGGGCCTTCATCTATCAGTCTCGTCACTTTCATTCTCAAGATGAAAGACGAGGCTGAGAAAATACCAATGACGGCCAAGCTCCTTTCCCAAGAACAGGCCCTGAGACGGTTGAACAAAAACGCAGAGTCGAAGCAGCACCACCTGACGGAACTGTGGGCTTCCTATAGCCGGGCCGATAATCCCATTTCATCTAAAGAACTGTTGGAGGCGCTTGGAAATCTCACGCATAAGTTCTCCAGGGCCCAACTAAGAGAACTCCGGAATGCCAATGGTCTTGACGAGTCTGATTAAGACTATTTTTTTCTCTACCTACTTTATCTCATTTTATTTCTACATTCATTTTATAAGCTGGTTGTGCTACGAGCCAGCAATTTCGATACAGCTTCATGTCTGTATCTATTCTGATCAGCATTTAGCGGAATCCCAATTACTGTGTTCTTTTTTCATCGATTCCAGCTCCCTTTATGTAATGTAAATAATTCGATTACGCATAGTAGGTATTCAACTCATCTTTTTATTTCCAATTAAAAAATAGGCCCGTGTGTCGTCTTTTTTTAGGCCCGTGTGTCGCATGAAAAAAAAAGAGGGCCCGTATGTCGGGGCCCGTATAGCGGGGCCCGTATGTCGCACATCCCAGAAATTGTAGAGGTTTTTCGTTTTTTTTTTTGCATCAGTTATCGGGCAAACCAGAACAAGACCGTTAAAAAAAACCTATTTTTTCAGAATAAAAGATTTTACCCCCTTTACAGAACTCTCACCCCGTTTTCCGATTTGAACTTTATTAGCAGAGAAATTAATGATTGGAAACATTTACGTCATTTCCTAACGATTTTCGACATCATCCCATTTCTCCGTCACGTCATCTAGCGGCCGATTTTGAAAAGGCTTGGGCAAATTTTTCTCCCGGCTATTTAGAGTTGTTTCAAAAATAAATTAACAATTATACAGTATTACAGTAACTACCTAAAGTTTCCGCACAGCTGAGAGTGGCTGAGAGAAGCTTATGGGAAAACATTAAAGTTTAATTTAATCGCAAAAAATCAAGTTTTCGTCCGACGAAAACGATGTTTGGACTGGGGGTTCTTAGCTCTAAGTTTTATAATATACATTTTTTTTTTGTTTACGGGAAGGGCCCTTTTAAAATGGAATGAAAAGTTTCCGCACAGTCGAGAGGGCCGGTAGCAAATCGGCTTTCTTTTACGGGACGGAAAATAGGGCTAAAGGAGGATTCATTAGGGCTTAAACAAAGAACATCGTTGGTTCTATAACCTCATGCATAATTTTGACCAGCGCATGAGGGGTGGGGATGTGGGGTGTAGTGGATAAGAGCGTCAACACTTTGGAAAAAAGGCAATGAGGCTCTGGTTTCGAACCCCAGCTGAACCCGTCTTAAACTGTAGCAGTCGCGCCGTGGAGAAAGGCAGCACGCATAACACAGGATCCTTGATTGCTTTCAAGGATATGACGTTAAGCATACGGTGATGTGTTTAATCACATCTTCCAAATTGGAAACGAAACAGCGTCATTAGATCGGATTAGAAATCATGCGTAGTGCGCTATATAAATTGATACATACATACAGTACCCTCACAAAGTTTGGAAACACGGCGAGTGTTTCCGCGCTTCTAACACGGCGGCTTACGGGCCAATGTGTCTCCCTTTTTTCGCGATAACTCACGTTTGAGTTATCGCAAAGCAAATTTTAAAAAATCTTCTTGGTGAGGAAAGAATTTTCTTTCATCATGATTTTTTTCAGATTTTAGTAAATTGAACTTTATCCCCAAAGTGCTAGACATAAAGTTTGGAAACATCGGCGCGCTCGCCATATGTTTCCAAGCTAAAGTGTATGCTAGTTAAAAAATCATAAAAAATTGAAATTAATAAATTTTTACTTGAAACTTTTACCGCAGGGAATAGAGAGAAGAGGGAAGAGAGGGAAGAGAATAGGGGAGAACAAAGGGGTCCGGCGGTTTTCCCTCTTCTATTCTTCCCCCGGGCTAGGATTTCGTCCCTGCGCCACCAAAATAAATCGGAATTGTTTTTTAAAAAATCGGGAAAAATCAGAGTTTCATTAGAAAAATTTGAAACTTTGTCCAAATGTAGACGACTATGTCGTCTACCGTTGGTAAAAGTTTCAAGTAAAAATTGATTAATTTCAATTTTTTATGATTTTTTAACTAGCATACACTTTAGCTTGGAAACATATGGCGAGCGCGCCGATGTTTCCAAACTTTATGTCTAGCACTTTGGGGATAAAGTTCAATTTACTAAAATCTGAAAAAAATCATGGTGAAAGAAAATTCTTTCCTCACCAAGAAGATTTTTTTAAATTTGCTTTGCAATAACTCAAACGTGAGTTATCGCGAAAAAAGGGAGACACATTGGCCCGTAAGCCGCCGTGTTAGAAGCGCGGAAACACTCGCCGTGTTTCCAAACTTTGTGAGGGGACTGTACATGTCATATGAGAAATCACTTGAAAATGGCAATTTTTCATTTCCAAGATGTTTCACCTTTGTTACCCCCTCCCATAGATGGCAATTTTCCAAAATCGGATCGAGATTTAAATCGATATTTAAAAGATGGTCGTAGTGATAACAGCTGTTATTTTTCTAACCCTGCTTCTAACATTTAAAATCTCGGTATTTCTAAGCCGCTCTCTGCTGTGCGGAAACTTTAGGTTATAGAAATTTCCCTATGCCTTTTTACTATTTATAATTGTAAATTTATTTTGTTTAAAGTCAGATTTTTGGCCTATTCAAATTATTTATCTTTAAAGGGGTTACAGTTTGCACGGGAGGCTAGGAATTGCAATTCTGAGTGTTCCGGAAGCTAGCCAAGATTCAGTAAGTAAGGCAGACAGGTGCGTTTCACAAGGGCTGCAGCAATTGCGTGGTGCCTAGCCAAATCAAAAAGTTTTTGAAGTCTAGGATTGCAGAGGCACAAAATTTTGAGTCCAGGAATGTGGATTCAATGAGAGAGACAAGAGAATAGGTTGCTGGCTTTTTTGGTTAATGTGTTTTATCTTAAATCCTGTTGACATGAGCTGAATCAATTTTAGTTTTGGCTAGTCATCAGAACCATCCAACAACTATCTTCTAGAGGAGATTGAAAATGTTGGATACTAAAATAATCGGTCTGAAGCTATTTAAAATTGAGATATCCAGTTTTATGGGTTCGCTTAAGACTGAAACCTTTGAACATTTCCAAAAGTCAGGAAAGAAACAAAGAAGCGAGCATGCATTAAGAATTAACACTGAGTCCACCACTCAATCAGGCCAAAATTGGGGGTTTGGGGGGCTTACAATTTTTGGAAAAGGTTGACGAAGGCATCGCAGCCAGTCCTTGTATAACCCATTTTGTGCGGAATTTTACGGAAAACCAAATGGTGAAATCCGCAATGTTCTAGCTAGCATAGTTTTTAAGTTATTCAATAAAAACTAAGGGACCCCCCCAGAAATTGTAGTGTTTTTTCCGATTTTTGACATCCGTTTTCGGGCAAACCAGACCTTTTAAAAAATCTAATTTTTCAGAATGAAAGATTTTGCCCCCCTCCATAGACATCTCGCCCCGTTTTTATTTTAAACGGTGATTAGCAGAGATATTGGCAATTGAAAATCTTGGAAATTTTTCGTCATTTTCTGAAGATTTTCGCCATTGACAGACGTCATTTCGCCACCCCATCTAGCGGCCAATTTTCAAGAAAGCAAGGGAGATCTATTCTTCTGGCAATTAATTTTTGATTGATTGAATGATTGAGAAAAGAATGGAACCGATGTAAAACTGCTGGGCTTGGTTGGCTATCGATAATTGAAGTTCGAAAAAAAAATTAATGGCCAGAAGAACAGTAGATCTCCCTTGCTTTTTTAAAAATCGGCCGCTAGATGGGGTGGCGAAATGACGTCTGTCAATTGCGAAAATCTTCAGAAAATTTTGAAAAATTTCTAAGATTTTCAATTGCCGATATCTCTGCTAAATGACGTCTGTCAATGGCGAAAATCTTCAGAAAATTTTGAAAAATTTCTAAGATTTTCAATTGCCGATATCTCTGCTAATAACAGTTTAAAATAAAAACGGGGCGAGATGTCTCTGGAGGGGGGCAAAATCTTTCATTATGAAAAATTAGATTTTTTTTAAAAGGTCTGGTTTGCCCGAAAACTGATGTCAAAAATCGAAAAAACACTACAATTTCTGGGGGGGGTCTCTTAGTTTTTATTGAATAACTTAAAAACTATGCTAGCTAGAACATTGCGGATTTCACCATTTGGTTTTCCGTAAAATTCCGCACAAAATGGGTTATACGGAGACTGGCTGCGATGCCTTTGTCACCCTTTTCCAAAAATTGTAAACCCCCAAAACCCCCAATTTTGGCCTGATTGAGTGGTGGACTCAGTGTTAAATACCAATAGGTAAGGTTTTACTACCTGGAGAAGGACGGCTGAATACCTTGCCAGGCAACCAGAAAGTTACTTAATGCTCGCAAAACCTTATTTACGATTTTCTCTTGTGAGAAGAGCCTGATCATCAGCAATGACTTCCTCTTTGTCTCCGTTAACAAAAAATTCTTCCGTCACTTGAAGTCTCCTTTCTGGGTCTCATATTAGACCAAAATCTGAAATGGAATAAACAATAATAAGTGAAAACTGCAATAACCAAACCAGCTACGTTATCATTTAGCTGATGTATCCGTAAAGCTTTGCGGTTCGACTGCAATCACATGCGGTTTGCTTAATCTTCCGTGGTCAAAACCAATTTTTTCCTAGGAGTGCTCAATCTGAATTTCCGAGGTGAATTTCAAAGCGTGTGTGAAACTGCAATCGTTCCAGCATTAAATGTGCCGCATGATTGCTGGATCTTTTAAGACTGCCTCCATTTTTTCCCTCATTCTTTTGTCTAATGTTGCGACGAGAAAAGCGCGTATTATCTCTGCCGCTTGGATACACTTCAAATAACGTCAAGCGCAATTTCCACCCCTTCCCTACCAAAGCTTTGTGTAAATTCGTCTGTCGTTTTCTTGTGACGTAAAACCCACGCTTATTTAACTCGCGAACAAGCTAGTTATGTCAATCCAGCACGAATTTTCTGTGTTCTGTGCTTCATATCTTTTTGTGACAAAGTTTTGTAGATTTATGTTAATTTACTGTACGTATAATTTTTAATGTGCTGTTCTTCTAGTTTTCTGATTTTCTCTGTCCTGCTTTACCTGTCTGGACAGCCTATTTATATGTTGATTTTTCCTGGCTGGGTAATTATTATTAACTATTGCTTGTGCTTATTCTGTACTCATTTTGTCTTTGTTATAGGCTTTGTTTTTGTCTATGATTATCTAGTATCGGTGGTAACCATCTTTCAGCTCGAGACATCCCAGGTATTTTGTGTTCTTTTCTATTCCGTTCTAAATTTCCATAATTGTTTATTTGTTGGTCTAGAGACACCTAGCTTACTCTTACCAAAATCTTACCTTGACTTTTACGTTTGCCTATACTTCGCGTTACCTCTTGAAGTCAACAAGCACACAAATCTCAGAAGGATTGTTACAGTACGCTTACAAAAAAAAGTGAGACAAGGCTTCTTAAAGGCGGCATACGTAAAAAAATCCCCTGTTCACCAGAACAATACAGTGGGTGTAATTAGACTCAACTGAAAGTTGTTGGAATCGGCAAGAAGTATGACTTATTTGTATTCCCTGCCATTGGAGCTACTATGATACTACTATGATGTCTATGTTCTCAACCATTTGGCAAACAGAACTGTCGAAGGAGGAAAGAGTGTTCCATTCTTTCCTATGGAAGTTCCCTATAAAGTATGGAAGGGCGTAATTCTGAATGTTTCGTTTCCTTCATCAGTATTTGGATCTACGGTATTTCTACATATTAAAAGAGTATGACACACTAATTGTACAGGGAGTAATTGTGAGGCAAAACTTCCGAGGTGATAGCGAATGTATATTTCAGACCGTATCGCATATCGTGCGCAAGATCAGACAAAGAAAAGAAACTGAGCTGCCCCATAGGTTTAAAACCCGTCCTCTTTTCTCTTCTCTTAGCCCAGTTGCCATATTCTGCCTGGTGTCGATTCAGTTCACCACAAGAGAAAAGAGGCTGAAGTCTTATCCAAAAGCAGTCATGTGTCATCATCTGCCTTATTATGAATATCAAAAGGCCTTCAGGGCCTGTGATCCTGTAAGCTGTAAAGTTTTTATTTCCAGAGACGTTGATTTCCAAGAACCTTATGATCCATCCATTGAGACTGAGCAGCCGCGTAGCATATTTGACAGGAAATGAGGCTCTCTCAAGCATCACTACCTGATATATTCGTTTAACTAGATAATAGCATGCAGAAGGCAGCAGTTTTGTCCATGGAGTCACAAGAAGTTGTAACATTTAGCAATTAAAAAGTCAACACTGAAGAGATGACCAGCGATTTTACGGGTAATTAAATACAAGAGCATTCTCCTAGAAAAGAATGGGAAGACCACATGTGAGATGGATTGATGATTCGTCCAACAAGCTCTCTCAAAACTAGCTGCAGGGATGTCGTAGAATAGCCAAAAGACTTCAAGAACGTCAGTAGTCCCCTCAAATATATGGCAATTGAAATGTCGCGGAAGAAATAAGGGGATTTTATAAATTTCTTTTAGATGTTGAGCATGAGCAGAATACTTGTTCACAATGGTTATAACTAGGTGGAATAAAAATGAAGCAGCCAACTTGACTGCCCAGCCCTTTCACCAAGAGTGAATTTGCATATAATAATCCACTTTTTACCACACAATCAATGTTTTGCTCAGGAATGCAGCTCCCATTGATTTTTCCTGCAAAGTCTACGTTTAACTGTCCTCATTTATCGTACTGCTGGGTTGGAAATTGCTTGGGTGGAAAAGTTCAATAAAGCTCTGGTTCACAATTCTTGGGCATTCGAATCGGTAATATATTACCAATTATAATATAACAATATATTACCGAAGGTGACTGAAAGACAACCTCTTAACTCTTGCTTTCCCTTACCTTCATAGAAATAAATGATCCATACATACAATATATGGTTCTGGCTTGGGTGGCAGACGGGTAGTTTTTTGTTGTCCATTGTTGATTCTTTATCAAGATATTTAAAACCCCAATAACACTCTGAAATCTTATTTCCATAAAAACATCAGAAACAATTTACGAAATGTAAAAGGCAACGTGAACCCGAAAGGCGAAAACATCATGAGAAGAACAGCACAACCCTTAACAACAACAGTGTAACTCTCAGCACGGGTTTGGTGTTTTTGGCTACAATAGCTAATGGCTCTCGCTTAATGGGGCTAAAGTCGATAGCTAATGAAATTCCTTTGTGGGGTTTTTGAGTTAGCGAAATAACTCCCTAGCGCTCAATTAGCGAAGTCACAAAAAAAAGCCAGAAAATTATACAATAATATCTTGGTAGTTATTATATAAAATTTGTTTTCTATGGAACGGAATGCCATGTCTTTCATAGAAGGTTGATTTCATTCCACTGTTTCCATGAATATGATTCATGAAAATCCTTCATGAACACAGCGGAATCATATATTTTTCAGATGCCACGTAATCGTTCCAAAAATAGGGGTCACAGACCAGTAAAAAGGAATCTTGAGGCGGTGGTTTAGGTCGACCCCGAAGCAGCATCCCAGATCCCTCTGGACCAAATTCAAGTACAGCTCAAAGTCACACCCCAGATTCAATACCAAGGTGCTGGGGCCTAATTCCCGTTCAACTGAACGCCGTAACTCCTTAGCCGAGACGGCCGAGAGCCAAAAGGAACAGGGCCCCCAAAAAGATTTGTATTAAGCATAAAATAATTTTCTTCTTTTTATTGGTTTTAATCTTTGTTTTGTAGTCACTCCTAGATGCAAGTACTGTGACTGCGCTTGTTCTTTCTTCTGTAGATAAATTCATCGTTTTGAAATGTTGGATCACCCAAAAATATGTCGCATGTCCTGTCCCCACCCGCGGCATGGCCTTAGGGTATGGGGGACAAAGGGGAGGATTCTTGAACAAAGGATTTCCTCCCCCTTCAGGACTCCCACCTTAATGTTTGATTGAGTAAGTTTTCGGCTTTTCAC
The DNA here is from genome assembly GCF_021234035.1 of Daphnia pulicaria. Classification (NCBI taxonomy): domain Eukaryota; kingdom Metazoa; phylum Arthropoda; class Branchiopoda; order Diplostraca; family Daphniidae; genus Daphnia; species Daphnia pulicaria. Next base: position 5,750,667 of record NC_060920.1, read on the forward strand.
TGTAACACACAAATAAAAAAAAATTAGATCTATTTTTCAAATCATTTCTTTATCAGGAATGATGCAGCCTAAATATCTACTCTTCGTGCAACATGATTTGTTGAGGAACCCAGTTAGGGATGCCCTCAGTTAAGATTCAGGGAAATATTGTCCTACCGTTAAAAACGATCCGAAAAACCATAAGGACTACCAAGAAATTGGGCCTCAACTTTCTTCCCTATCGAAAAGATTCAGCCTATAAAGCCAAAAGACAGAATTTACAAGCCAAGAAGAAAGAAACGCGAAAATTTCGATTTTTTTAATGTCTAAAATTACATGTTAATGCCTTTTACGGGCCATTGCCTGAGCCAACCAGCTTTGTTATTTTGAAGACGAAAGTGTGCTATCTTCGACGCTAGTACCCGATTCATACTGCACGTGGTTCAAAATAAAATTGCAAGTACTTTTACAACAACCAAATCAGTTACATATGTTTTTAAAAGTTTTAGTTTCCTCAAGGTAATTTCTTTGCTATCTTTACCATCTTTTACTTTTCGACCTATTTATCTTTTCAATTAAGCAGTTGCGAAGAAGAAAGTCTCCAAATTATAAGAGAAACGAATGGTGTCATGGGTATTAGCAAGAGGACTGGATGTGGCCTTTTTAAAAAATCAGAAACACCTCAAAGAAGAAGAAACGGAAATAAATAAAGGATATTTAAAAGAGTTTTCCGAATTTAAGGTAAAATTAATTGTCAATGGGATATTGCGTCAGGGTCATTCCTTAAACTACATCAAATTGGAACTCAATACTATGGAGCACGCCAACATGGTGAAATTATGCATGATGGCTAAAGATAGGATTTCTGTTGCATATTGGGATTTTGATATTCCTTTGCTTCCTGAACCAGCAGCTATCACTTCTAGTTTACTAGAATAAGACGAAACTTGCACAGCAACACCCAAAAAACCTAGAAAGGAAATAGACCTTACATCATGAATAGAACGCTAAAGTTAATGAATGGGGGAGATAGTGGCTCACGGAAATGTTTCTTCCACAACACACGTTAATTACTTTACGTAAAAGATTATACCCCCTTGAAAGGTTTTCCCGTGAAACAGAAAATCGACTACCTCTGAACAGATATCAACATTGGAAAGAAAAAATCATTTCCCGTTGGAACTCTAATTACAGTTAGAAAGAAAATCCACCCAAAGACACCTCTTCGCTGTTTTCAGAAAGAATCATTTGCATGTACAAAGCTCAATGCAATGGCGTTAAGATACAATGCAATAGAAACACGAGGAATATATTTTTCTAATAATGAGTTTACTTTTTTCCAGATATGTTAAGGGGTTGACAATATCAAGTGATTAGTTGATATGCTTCCGTAGTTGCGGAAAAATGATGGCTGGTGCTTCATGGGGTGAGAAAACGAGAGGGTTGCGAATAAATAAACATTTCAATCCCTCCAATCCACTTACCAAAGTCAGTTAAACCAGGTATTCTTGGCTTCATTGGGTGAGCGTGCCTCCCCATTGTCTGTGTAAGTCATAAAGCAGAGCACGTTCCTGGATGGCTCACTTTGTTTGAAGATCCCTTCAATGCGGAATAAACAAAGTGCAATTTTTGATTCCAAATTACGTGAGGTCTGAAAGATTCCATATAAGTATTTGTATAGTCGACACAATTCGCTCTCATTTTTATGGATAAGGTAGGCTTCTGCATGTGAGATGCACAGTTCTTAATCATCTTCCTTGTACAAGAATGCTGTACCAGGCTGTTTTAATGTTAAGATGACAAAGTTTGAAGGCATATTGTTCTGCAATTGTAATCATGAGCCGTAGTGAATCGTAGCGTAAGACTACCCTGCTAACACGGCTGGTCTGATATCCGCCTATGCGACGTATGTTCATCCATTCTCCGTCGCGTCTATTTTTCGTCCAAAAAATACGACGATAGTGCGTATTTTTCACGTCTTTTTACGATGTTGCTATCTTGTCTATTTTGTATTAGTTTTACCTGTCTAATAGACGTGCTAATTTGACACAAACTGGATATATTTTCTGTGTGTACAAGTTACGTCCATTAGATGACAAATTCAAATATTTATTTATTTTTTAAAAAAGATAACTTACGGCGCTGACGTACTTTATAAAAAATATTGCGGCAAATTCAAAATGTCAAAGCTTTCTACATTTTCCACTTGTATTTTTATGTCTTGCAACATTTGAATAAATAACATTACAACATTTCAATCAATTATCATTAAGCAAACGAGCTAGAACAAAGAGGTGACACAAAAAAAAACCATTTTTAGACAATTGCATGGGAATTCTCAGCATTTTACATTCCATCAACGAAATTGGCCAAGCTTGAACAATCGACGACAACTCACTAACAACTATTTCTTGGATGTCAATAGATTTTAAGTGTAAACAAACAGGTTTTGTTGCTTTAAACGCTTCAATAGGTTCGAAACATGAGCTCTTGGTATGTTGCAATCCAGTACCCATTCAGCAAGACTCCGTCTCACAGCTTCTTCATGAGAAACATCAATGTTCTCATCATTTAAATTGACCAGCCAATCATTGACGTTATCTGGGATGGATGATTCACTAATAGATTTCTGGTAAGAATCATTGTCTTCCAAAAGTTCCTCCCAGTCAAGATTTTCATAGTTCATGAAATGTTGGTAATGTGTGGTATGACCTGAAGCACCTGAAGCCTGACTGTCATCTTCAAGAAAATTGGGATGGCCTGGGAAAAGACATAAATGAATAAGGATTTTTATTCATAATTTTTTGTGTGTTACCATTAAACTCGTTGCTCATTGATGTTGTCCCAACACTTGCTAGAGGAAGATGTAAGTGTTCATCAGTGTTGACACTCTTGCTTGATGTAGTTTCGCTGTTGACAACTTCAGCTGCGAATACATTTTCATCACCTAACATTAAACAGAAATATAGGCCCTATTAGGAAGTCAATATAAACCACATTATTATTCTATAGAAGTAGTATTACCAATCAACTCTATCCTCAATGGTGGTGTAACATGTGTTGGTGATGGAGGCAAGTCATTGCTGATGTTCACAGTCCCGTCAGTTGCCTCAAAATGAGTTCCAACATCATCTGTTGGTAAATTCTGACTCCCTATAATGAAAGTCATAAAGTTAATGAAGATTACAACACACCCCAGCCATGGAGTAACATTCAACATTGCATTTACTGAACATGGTTTACTAGAACGCAGTTTTCAATCAAATTTACTTACAAAGCAATCCATCAATGTTTGTGTTTGTGTATTCTTTTTTCCGTATTAGTGTTTGGCGGTATTCCACTTCTATTTTCTTGGTCCGAACAGCATTAGGGTCATCCTGTTTTCCATCAGCCATTATTTTAAAACCAGGCAGCATGGAAAATTAGATAGACATTTTTAATTTTTAGTCTGTTCGCCTCAACTCAAAAAGATAAACGAGTGTAATGCCATCGACATAGTGGCTGCCACAACCAGTCAAAGATTGTCTAACTTCTTTGATTACCGCTTTTGTTTTACCTAATGGGTCGGCATAATACGTTAAATTATTATAAACGAATTAAGCCATTTTTTTAAATTTCAGATATTTAAATATATACTCCATTTTTTAGTTCAAAATAGAATGCAAAATTTAAATAAGATTCTTACTTTCACCACAGTCACTTGTTGGCGCCCTGCCCAGCATCCGGTAGCAGACGAGTAAAAGTAGTCGCGTGGTTGGTTTCTTGTTTTAGATTGGCTTTTTGTTTCAACACATACCACATTCTGGTTGAACTTGACTAACATTCTGGCACTGGCACTGGCAACTTGTTAAACATTCTTTAACAAGTTAATACCATTCTTGATTGCACTATATATTTCGAATGATGGATTCTCAAACTCAAAGTAGTGTAAGTAATTATAGAATATGCCGTGTATGTATTCTTGTATATTTATCAATACCTATCTCACTTACTAACTCACTAAGTTTCACATCGTAAATTTAGACGTGGATGTCGTGAATCTGAACAAGAAAGTGAAACAAGTACAATTGGCAGTTTTACCGGATATTTTGGTGTCAGATGGAATCTGCTACTACCCTAATACCAAGAATTCCCTGCCCTATGTCTTGAGAAGATCCTCCGTTGGAAAAAATAGGAAAACATATCCATCAACCATCAAGTCAACGTTTGGTAACTAAACTCTATACATTTAGTTTCTCAATGTGAAATAATGAATCCGTTAAAATTTCAGATACCTACACAGAAGCTAGAATCAAGTTGGCAGGAATGAATTCTGACATTGATACTACAGATTCTCAACATGAGGCATCTGCTGCTGTGAATTAGGAGGGTAGACCCAAACGCAAAAAGAGGAAACCTACAAGACAATTGAGCGCAGATGAATCAGCAGAAGACTCAGATAGTGATTCTTATTTGGAAGATTGTGACGATGATGTTCTACTGGCTTATGTGCTGAAAAAAGTATGTGCATTCTCTCAAAATGTTTCATGTATAATCTTAAATGTATTTTTGTTTCATTTAGATAAAACTGCCACATGTTATGTACCCCCACAATCTTCTACGGAACCTGATAGACAGGTCTTTACTGTTCCTCTTACTGTCAATGATGTAAGAAGCAGCCAGCAACCAACAGCTGGATTAGTTAATCAGTTGAACCAGCCAGCAATAATGCCTCCACCTCGTCAGCAATCTTTTATTCTAGACCATGTATCCAACGGAGAACCATCAAGTAGTTGTCATCGTGAAAGTTATCACGCTCCACCGCGTTCTCAACAGCAGCTCTACCCAACTTCTGATTCATGGTCACACAATAGTGCCATGCAGCAGCAAACACACACTGCAGTATCAAACGAAACTTTTCAGAGTAATTATTTCTTGTATTTTATTAGTTCTCCGTATCGTGACTAAATTATTGTACCTTTTTCAGATGACCAATACTCTACAAGTGCCCCATCAGATTATTTGAACTCTCCACAGCCTGGAACTTCTGGTGTGAACTATCACATCAATGGTTATCAGCAACAATCCAGGATTTCATAGAACAGATATACTTAACTGAAATCGGTCGTGTTGTGAACACTGTTCCAGAGACTCCTTTATTGACTCAAAATCTTCAAAGCAACACCCCTGATGCAGTTTCAGCTCTGTCTCGAAGAGAACGCCGAGCAGGAATCTTTTGAATTGTCAGTTTTCAAGTTCGTAGCCCAAATTTCTCAAGGGATTGAGAAACTTTCAAAAGCTTTACAAGTAATAATAAGTATCACGATTGAGAAAGGACAATCTTCAATCGCATTGCCAACGATGGAATTCGACGGCCTACCTGTTAAAGATATTGAATCACTACGATTGTTGTTGTTCTTTGTTCGTTTTTTTTCATTTGTGTTGATTTACCTCCCTTGTTTCCATCAAACCCGTCTCAACACAAAAAATAATCTTGAATTGTCTTACACTTATCGCTGTATTTGTAAGTGGAAAATACAATGAGTTTTACATTTAATTCATTGCCAACTTTATTTAATTTAAATGTATTTCGGCTGTACATATTTCGGCTCAATGGTATGTAGAATGGATAGTCCAAAACATGGACAAACAGTGTATAATCTACATCCAAATGTGGCCAGGGTAAAATTCCAAACGCGTCCACATCTGGTCAATTTGGATATCCTATAAACGTAAAAAGTTTACGTAGAATGATGTGACATTAGGATAGACATTCAACGTACCATGGATGTCCCAAATGTATATCCAATCGTCCAATATGGATAGCAGGGGTACGTTGTTGAGATGTAAGCGTGCCAGCAGGGTAGATGATTCTTAAAAGTTGATTCCTTTTACTTGATGATAGCCTTTCGCAAAGAAACGAGCTTTTATCCTTTTGGATAGTCCTTCTTTTCCAGTTTAATCTTTTAGTTTCATTCGCTTGGGATAGTTTCTTAGGTTTGCAGTTCTAAATTAGTGGATTGCTTTGGATTGCTTTGCATATGTGTCGTGATTTCCGTAGAAACTTCTTCATCGATCTGCCATTGCTTTTTAGGGATTCGTCCTGGCTTTGACGGTACGTAGTCAATCTGGCCCTGCCGTTTTCAGTCCCAACTTTTCTGGCCCAACTTTTACGGCCCAAAAATTGTTTATTAAGTTAAGAAAAGTAGCTCCGTTTTGCCCACATCTTTTCCGGCCCACAGTCAAAGTTTTCTGAAGACTGGATAATTCTAATCTTAAATCCATGAAAAACACGAAGACACAAAAAGAAAAACTCTACTTGGTGGGAAATCAGCAATATATGCTGTTATGTAATGATTGCCCTGCCCCATGAATTTAAGTTTAACAAAAATCTTATAATCGACTAAAATTCTACTTATAGATTTGTCTCTGATATATACATTTGTGTTTGATTTATACATTTGTGTTTGATTTGGCATAGGATCACTTTAGGCCTATATGTCTCTTGTAGATGGACATGTTTTGTGTAAATTCATTTTATTTTCACGTTCAGAATAGCACAAACGTTGAACGACTGAAATTTTCGGAAATACCGTTAAAGAGACGACTGTTTAAGACTTGACGACGATGACATAAGGTATCTCGACATCTCGTCTCAGTAAAAGTAGCTTTTTTATGAAGTTTGGCTGGTAACCGAAATAAGTTAAGAATAATTTATCTGAGTACGACCAAGTTCAAACTACCGACGCGAGGTTTATCATGTCATGTCGTATACCATGTGATTCTAGTTTTTATTCCTGTTGAATATTTAATTAAGATCTTAAACCAATGTATATTGAATTATTTTATTTTATTTCTATTCTGAATTTTGTTTGTTAGTATTGAGTTGTTAGTAACAACTCACATGCAGTAGAAATCGGCGATTATCGCACCGATACTTTTTTGAAACTTCATCGTTCGATAGTCGGCAATAAAAAAAACACTTGTATCGCTATCGCAACCGGAAATACTTATTTTTAGCGATGTTAACAACCGTTGGTTGTTACATAATAAATTTTTGTATAAATTCCCATTTTCCGTGTTGTAACATTTTTTTATTTACTCCGTATTTGGTAAACAGCATTTTATTGTGGGCCGGAAAAGATGTGACAGTACCGGTATAGTTTTTTTTACATTTGCGTTCTCTAAAAGTATGAAAATTTGTGACCGGAAAAGATGAGACCCAAAAGTTGAGGATTGACTGGTACTCAATTTTGACTGTCTGACGTGTGCAATTGGGGGGGGGGGGTTACATTGCTGGGATTTTCCTTCATTTTGGTTGGCGCATCACTATCCCCACGTAACACAGGACCGTCCTACGGATGTTCGACAGATGTCGTCAGACATTCGCAGAAAGAGGGCGTTCCGAGGTCGGCTTAACGTTAGAAGACCTACCCAAATCGGCGCCCACGGACATAGAACGGACATCCAAGTTCCACTCCGTAGAAATAAATATTTATTTCCTGTCTCTATCTCTTCCTCTAACATTTCTTTTATATTTCCTTCTTTATTGCATATCTATTTCTTACTTGAAATTTTTTTAAAAAGAAGTTTATACTTTAACGAGATTCAAACCCGGAACGATTGAGTGGAATCCCAGTGCTTTACCGTCACGCCATTACTAGATATAAATATTATATAAGTCTTGGGACATATTCTTACGAGTATTCTTATAAGTCTTTGAAATCAGCCTTCGTTCGCAATAAAGGCACATTTTCATGAGAATCCGAATAATTCTTTTTTAAATTTCAACAATGTATTGTTTACGGAATCAGTTAAACTAACGTGTCTGATGTGATATCTTTATAGCCTGAAATTTGTATGTTAAACTTATTTCGTTTATGAACTCATTTTAAACAACCCAATTACGCAAATTTAATGTTATTTTTAACTTTATTTTAAAAAATAAAGTTTCTTCTCATCCATATCATGTCTGAAGGCAAACAAAATTTCGAAAACAATTTTTCTACCTAAAGGAATTTTTAAAATCGCGCCTTTGCGGCTGATATTTTTTGTAAAAACAAGTAAAAATTCAACGTCTTCAAAGAAAATTACTTTACGTGATTAAATATCTATACTTGGATGTATTATGGATGTCAATAGGATGTTGTTTTTACTCATCCTAGGGACAACCAATACGTATAGCAATTGGACATCCATTTAACATCCCGTACGGGACATGGCTGTCAATCGGATATGCGGCTCTCATTCGGACATCAGACGGATGAAGTGTGCTATGTGGGATCGCTGCACAGTTGAGTTGGTTTTTTGTGGTGGTGTTGTATAGTCCAGTCCATTAACATGCGGGGGTGGGGTCTTTTAATATAAACATTGGATTTTTTCATTGGCTGGAGTTCTTGACAAGAAACCTTAACCAAGAAACCTTACTTTACGTTAATTTCCCATTCCCTACCCTACCCCAGTAATTAAACCACTTTTTTTGCGCCAAGTATGTCAGTCAACCATAAATTGTCCCCATGTAAATACTAAGGGACCCCTCACAAATGTTAATGGACTCGACTGTATCTTCTTCTACCTCTGTTTGGTGGATGCTCTCGGTTTAAGTTTTCTTTTTGGATCCGCTGCGTATAAGGTCTGAAATCGACCAAAGACGTTCTTAGTCACATTTACTTTAACATGACGAATGATTTGCGTTATCCCAGTTGATTCGATATACGCACTCCCCTTTTGATGACATTTGGATCCAGCTATTGTCTTTCGGCATGTGGTATATGAAAACAGAGGTGGACGATAAAAAAAATTAGATAAGAATTTAGTGTAGAAATGTGTGGCCTCTTACTGCGGAAGAGCTCAAGAAAGACGAAGCCATTTTTCCATTCGAAATATCAGACTTATCAATGAGATTAAGCACAGCTTCACATTCAGAGCACATGACGAGGAATCAAACAACTGGAAATTATGAGCGTGACGACCCCAAGTTTCTCCACGAGATTAACGTCATCTGATGGGTAGAAGAGATGAACATACAAGACTCCACCAATAACCTTCAAACAATGGACGGCAAATAAATTGAGTGTTAAAATCTCTGTTTTCTCAAACCAAAATATATTTTTACAAGTGTGGTTGCCGTTGCCCGAACCCTATCTGGATTTCTAAACAATATAAGTTTTGTTTAGCAATCTTCTTCTTGCCTTCTGTCCCCTTTTTTTCCAAGTCTTCTTTCAGTCAGCCATTTCCCTGATCTCTATTATCTTACTCACTTAAAAAATGACAAGAAGACTACATTATTTGCTCTTGTGACCGTGTGTCCGATAAATTCATCAACTGGCAGCCCTACTGAAAACTGAAACAGGAAGACTAGTAAAATTTCTTCGATCAGATAACGGAAGAGATTCTGTATTAAGGAGTTTGAAGAATGGCACTTCAAATTTGGAATCCACCACGAAACAAGCGCTCCTTACATCCTTCAACAGAACGGAGTTTCTGAACTTGACAATATTACTATAATGGAAACGAGGAAAAGTCTGATGCATGCTTAGAAGATTCCACTGGAAATCCAGGGTGAAGCAGTAGTTTTTTTTTGTTAATGTGCTGAATCGTTCTCTTTCTAACACTATTGACACTACGCCAAATGAAGCTTGGTACAGAAAGAACCCGGACATATCGCATTTTCGATATTTCAGTTTAAGGACGTTTGGACATGTCCCTTACACAAAACGACAGAAATTGGACAAAAAGTGATCTCATTGGACTATTGCAACAGCTCAAAACAAACAGACTGTGGTTTTAGTTACAAGGAAAATTATCGAAGGCAGGGCAAACATCATCTTTGACGAAAATTCATCATACGGTGGGTAGAAAGAAACACAGGTCAACTTTAAACACGGAAACTATTGACGACCCTTTACTGATACTACTTCCGTATCTCCTCCATTACAGCTTGGAAGAAACAATCCTGGAGCTACTGCAATCTGGAATCAGCCATCCATGAGGGATATTACTCCCTTATTAAAAACGAGACATGGGCATTGACACCTCTTTATCCTGGACGCGACAGTATGAATACCGAGTTTCAGATCAAACCGGCCCATGAAGACACTTCTGAGCGATACAATGACCGTCTGGTAGCCAAAGGTCACACACAGAAATATGCTATAGATTATCACGAGAAATTTACCCTTGTCGTGAAGTATAAGGCACTCAGAGTCAGGCTCGCAACCGTTTCCGCCTTAGATCTGGAGATAATCCAGTTGGAAATCAAAACAGACTTCCACAAAGACGACGGAGTTCTCAACAAAGAGATCTTTACGGATAATCCCGAAGGATTCATCAAACAAGGAAGGGAAAAGGAAGTCTGTCACCTTAGAAAATCCTTCCATGGATTGAAACAAGCTCCACGTGTGTTGAACACTATAATTTAATGAGTTCCTCTTAAAGTTTTATAAAAGTTCAGTTTAGAACATCAAACAGCATATCCTTGGGTGTATTTATAAGGGCAGCTGCGTACTTATCTAAACCCCATCTCACGGCAAAGCTGATTCTTTAATTAAATTTGGTCCAGTATTCCCCTAAAAAAGAGCCAGCTGATCGAAACCCTTGTCTTGAATCATTTAAACCAAAAAATCAAGAAGAAAAATCAGCAATGGAAAACATTCATTATCGATAAACAGTCGGCGGCTTATTGTATGTCATGGTAATGTCTCACCCGTACATAGCGTATGCTGTTGGTAAAGTTGAAAAATATTGCCAAAATCCCGGCCTTGCCCATTGGAGTGTGGATAAGCGCATACTGTACTATTAAGCATAAACCGCAAATTTTAGCCTTTTCTTCATCGACAGTGAAAAGACTCTACCGTTGGCTACTCTGATGCAGATTATTCTGGTGACACTAAAAATCGTTGTTCTACTTCACGTTGGGCCAAAGTCATGCGCCAGGGCCAGCAGACAACAGTCCTGCACATCACTTTTCACCACAGAAGCTGAATTTGTATTCGCTTTTCCAAGGCCAAGGTCATTCAAAGAGGCTTTTTGGCTTATCTGCCTTCTGAACGAGATCCAGGAAACTGAGAGAGTTCAAATTCCTACCTATGTGACAATCAGAGTGCCCCTCGGCTTGTTTGCAACCCTGAATTCCATCAAAAACAAAGCAAATCGACGTAAAATACCATTTCTTTCGTGAGCAGCAAGCAAGATCCAAGTGAAGTGCATACCAACTCAAGACGAACCTGCTAATATCTTCACAAACCGCTGGCCGTACCACACACGAATTTGAGGAAAATCATTTGAGTTAAAGATATTTGCCTATCTCCTAAATATTTTTGTTTTGAGGAAGATTGTTAAAATTACATTTTTAGCAACCCAAATATGTTTTGACACGTGTGTTTGCCTAATCCTATCTGGTTGCCTAAATCGTGAAGATATTTTAGCAACCTCCTTCTTCTTGCCGTTTGTCCCCTTTCTAAAATCTTCTAGCTGTCAGCCAGCCATTTTCCTGATCTCTATTCTCTTACACAATTTGAAAGTGACAAGAAGAGTAAATTATTTGCTCTACCTTTAACCATTGGGTATTTATACACTTGTTCTTGCTTTTGCCAATTATCTATACGTGTCTTTGTATATAACGCAATATGTATTTTCTAACATGACATTACACAATGTTTTTTAACATAACTGAAATCACTGAAAACCTCGGCGAGTTAATTCGATAAATCTTAAACTGCATTAACAAAACATTTAAAGTAAGGGCTGGAGGTTCATTCAAATCTAAGTGCTGAATAAAATCCAGTGGTCTAAGTAATGGACCGTAGTTGAGTATCAATTTTCTGGTAGCAAATAGAGCACGATAACAATGTTCATCCATCAATTGCACCAGGAAGGGTTTGTTGACAAACGCTTTGAACTTCTCGTGAACAAAGGAATTGATCTGATGCTGGTTGATGCGTTTGTTCAAGTTATATTATGCGTCGGGATCTTACTGGATAAAAAATTCGGCATGTGACTTGGCGTAAAGGGTGCCAGATCGGGAAGAAACTCATTTGGGAATATGAAAGGATGGAATTCCAATGGAATCCCAGTGAGGTATCAAGTCTTTAATCAAACTTTGCTTCCGAGTATTCTAATGTTGATGTTTGGTTCTAGGACTGGCAAAGTGAAGGTCCCAGTATGGGCTGATCTAACCGTCTTTAAGGAGTTGGCACCTTTTGATTAAGATTGGTTCCTCACTTGATGGTATCGCTGGCCTGCCACATGTATATCAGTTCTTCCATTGGAATTAAGACCAGAAGAGTTTATTTGGTACTAAGATATTTTCTATTGACAAAATTATGTGTTATTTGTTAAGTCATATCGATATAGTGATGTTTACTGTGTGTGGTTAATATTAAAATAAAAATTTACAGGTACAATTATTCGCAGTTTTTTTTCCAAACGTTACATGTGATCATGCATTATAAGAAGTGAAATAATGACGAATGATTTAATGCATGAAAATGTTTATGAAATGAATTTAATAATTAATTTTGAACTGTGGAGAAGTGAAGAGAATGACGAGCCCAATGTGGCTGCCTAGCCCAAGTTATTTGGTTTTCGATGATGTCAACGGAAGCGTTATGTCTTCTTTTGGTTATTTCCCTTGTTACGATACTTGCTTGTTTTGCTCTGACTCTGGGTCTTCTGGGCATTATGTCAATTATGGCTTCCAAACTTTCCTTTCGCCCGTTCCATCCAGCAACCAGGAGTGGGAGTTGCTAATGTAAGGTTATTATTAATAATGTATAAGGGAAGTAATGAACACGTGCAATTTACCGTAAAAAAATTATGGGAGATGATTTCCCATGGAATCATTCCATCAAAGAAGAACGTTTTTCTGACGATTCTGTAAGCTACATTAAAATCCTTTGACCTTTTCGGTATTGCTCCCAAGAATTTATTAAAAAAAGTTCAATAATAAGCGATCTGAGAACTTTTCAACAGCCTTTCTTGTCTAGCATGGGTTCTTTTTACTCGGTTTGGTATTTTTGTATTTAATGACAGAGCAACGGTAACATTTGAATTTTTTTGTATCAACAGCCATTTCATTGTTGTTGTATTTTTTAAAACTTTCTACATGAAATCATCTTTCGATACCTTCAAACAACTAATGCCTGTTTTTATTTAGGAGACTTCAGAGTTTGTGTAGACAGCAAAAGAGGAATAAGCTTCTCGGGGAGAAAATCTTATGCATGGTCAAAGCATTAATGCAAGTTTAGGTTGCTTACCGCAATTCTTTCTCCAACAAGAGTGCAGGACAAATTTTGTTGTTTAATTTTTGGGTAGAAGAGCCTTAGAATTTCACATTCACCAAGGGAATCCAAAGGTTAACAAATCTTAGCTGGTAAGTTAAAGTTCCCTTCATTGATTATTAGGCTACTACTGTTAAGAGCATTTCTAAGATGTTTATTGATTTGAATGCAAAATGAAGATGGCTACAGACAAGCTGTCAATCAACGTAACACACATTTAACGCTTCCACTCTGGGTTTATAAGGACCCTATCTCTACTTCAGGGGAATTACTCGTGAACACAGCAACCTGCTCCCAGATATGAAATTGTACTTTAGATCACTAAAATCTCAATTTGAAAGTCCTCCTCCTTTGGAATTCCGCATGCTAAATTATGATGTGCTCTGTTGTGTGCTCGTAAAACATCATTGGCCTCGTGTCATAAAACCCTAACTCAAATTAAGCAAAAAAAAGTACCATTGAAGTCATCTGTATTGATTCAGAAGTTACTTATTCGGCTCCTCTTACCTCTATACGAACATTATAAATGTGAAACCTGGATATTTTTAAGAATTTTATCTTTCTTGTATTACTTATTATCGAAAAGTTTAGTTTAAAAAAATGCTAAAACAAGAGTCTACCAACTTCATCATCTGATTGAGATTGGTTAACTAGCTTATCTTCTATTTCATTGACAGTTTGATCATTTATCAAGTGGACATCAGGTACATCATCACTGGAGGATTTTTAACTCCTACTCCACAATCCCTGCTTGATCCATTGGTATTGTGTTACTGCGTCATCAGGTATTTTCCCACCAGAGGTCGTGCGGTTCGTTCTGTAGATACTTATACTTTTATTACTTATTTCGAGCCCGAAGGGCGAAGCTAATAATCGCATACGCAGAAAAAAAAAGCCATGTCACTTTGTATGTATGTATGTCCCGCTCCATAACTCGGGTGTTTCACGACAGATTTCGAACTTTTTGGTCTTAAAAATTACACAAAAAATATGCGGTGCGACCAGAACAAAAATAATTTTATTTACTTAATTAGTTCTCCCGTAATTAATGAAAAACTGTTAAAATAATTGTTTAACGACTGGTGACATCTTGAGGTGGCGACTACAACTTTTTTACCTTAGGTTTAAATTCCACTTTCCGTACTTAACGTGCTTGTCATTTACTTAACGTGTTAAGTTTAAAATAACGTGTTAAGTTTACAATTAATTCTTTCTTGTCGAATATTTTTTATTGAAATATATTCGTTATTGATGGCAAACATGATTAAAAACCACCAGATGTCCATAGCATCTCCGTGATGACGCAATCTTTGATGTCCCAACCATGACGCAACAAGCAGATTTGCATTTATGTTTTGTAGTTATTTAACTAAAAGATGGTTATTTTTAAATTCAATGATTGAACTTTATGTGTGTTACGAAAAAATCCCGTTTTAAGACCAAAAAGTCTGTGAAGAAAAGTGTGAATTGTGAATAAGTCCGACTTAAAAATAGGCCCTGAAATTTTCATTTAAGACAGTTTTCAACTGGCTTACGATTATCCCTTCGCGGCGAGCTGATAAGCTTGCTTTTCTATCTTACTTATACCCTGACTTATATTCATCAGTTATCCCCTATCCACGTCAATCATATAATTCATTTTTACGATAAAAAAATAAGTAGAGAAAACCAATGCAGATTGTCGATAACGTTCACATACTACGTAGTAGAGTTTATACTGAATTTTGACCCCCTCCCTTTCCCTGTAGCAGTCTTGCCGTTCAATATTTTTTTTTAGTTTGATCGAACTCAAAGAAAGAAATATGCAATAGTTTAAAATTATAAAAATACAATAGTCTACGTAATATGAATTAATTACCAACACCCAACTATCAAGGTCTTCTTTTTTGCAACCTCTATTTACTGAAACAGGGATGGTGTTGAATTATCCAAATTTTTTGCAGCAGTTTCCCAAAGTTACCAATGCCCAAGCTCCGAGTAAGATCATGCTTCTGTATAGGTTATTGCGAAAATTTATTGTGTTACTGACATGTAAATATTTATGGAGTTGCAGTTTTCCTTCATATATCTAAACATTACTTCAATCACATATACAATCAATTAAATCTTTAGATGAGAACCCTAATTTACCTAGCATTGTGGTGTGATAAATTCGTATTTGGATCTGAATTCTCATTATCAAATTCTTCATGATCGGAAGTCTCCGACATTTCTTGAAATTCTGCTTCACTTAACTATGCAAATTAATCATGAAACACAGTAATGAAACTAATGTCTGAGCATTGACAGTGAGAACTTTTGAAGAAAAAAAAACGTTGACACTCTTAACAGTATAACCAGAACGACTTTGCTAATTATTGCATTTACTATCAGTAGATGGCGTGCACCAAGAAATGTTGATTGCAAAATTGAGTTCGAGTTCAATCAACAATTTTGAGTTTGATCGCACTAATCGATCATAAAAAGAGTTCGATCACGGCAACGCTGCCCTGTAGTAGATTGAAGTACTATTCTGACCCCTTCCCCTAATGCTACGTAGTAGTTTACAACCCCCCCCCTACCCTCTAAAAATTAAACCTTTAAAACTCAATATTTGTATTAAAAAACACACGAATATTCTTTGTTATTTAATTTTAGATGATATAATACTGGCAAAAAACAAGCGAACAAATTTTCAGTCAACAGCAGAGAATCAACTTTTAAACTTAACTTAGGGATATACAGTTTCGTTTTCGAAGACTGGAAATCCAGGAATTGGATAAGAAAGATCAAGTTCGTCTTCCTCAATCCATTCGACGTCTTCTGGCCCATTTTCACTGTTAGCAATCAATCATCATTTCTCGTTGACGGTTGGCTGCTACAGGAATTGG
This sequence comes from Daphnia pulicaria, assembly GCF_021234035.1. NCBI lineage: Eukaryota > Metazoa > Arthropoda > Branchiopoda > Diplostraca > Daphniidae > Daphnia > Daphnia pulicaria. Next base: position 5,766,775 of record NC_060920.1, read on the forward strand.
TCTTATTCGAGTTTGGGTTTCAATTGGGACAGCATACCGATCTTTTTTGTGGATGCTCATGTGGTTTTAAAGCATAACCACTAATGCGAAATACAACAAGCAATGATTAAATATGCGTTCCGACAACTGAGATTGAACTAACGGGTTATACAGATCGTAAGGAAATGCTTTGAGGACTCGAGTTGATTGTGGTAATAACCATTGATGCGAACGTCAACGATATTTTACTGACGTATTGAAATACGTATAATTCATACGTAATGTAAAACTCACGCGTACTACGTCACCAAAGTAAACCCCTTTTTCAAAACAGAGAATTATTACTAAAAACTCTCTGTTAAGATTCAGTGACAAGAATAGAGAAGGAAAACAGTGTTTTTCAAAATCAGATCTCTATGCAGCCCTTAAACCACTTTCTGCCGTTTCACACAAAGAACTGTGCCAGGCATAAATCAAGAAGTAATAATAGAAACTCCGAGCTTCTTGGGGCTGCACAACATATCATGTCATTGCACTTAACAATTTGAAGAAAGTATTGACTACTTCTTACATTTTCAGCGAACCAATTTTGATCAGCAACATTCAGTTGCGATTCACCAAGCTCGGAGTGAATAGGGTCAATATAGTCTGCTACTAATGGATGGCCATCAATCACTACAGAATTCCAAATCTCAGCAAGAGTACCGACATGTTTGAAGTTGACTTTTTCAAGATCAGCATCGACAGTTTTTCCAGAACCATCTAAATGACTGACATAAAGATAAGGCTTCAAAATCAATCCGTTCAACTTGCGACTCAAAGGTGCCATTCTTCTTTCTATGCGATTTAACGAATTCCGACCAGGCGCATTAGTTTCGAAGAAAGTAATGAATAGCAGTCTCGATTACCGTCTGATAGCGCGGATTCTCGTCTGGCCCTCCATCAACTACATAAAATACAATTATAATTCAATAATATAAAATACTTTAAAAAAGATAGATTGATAATTGGTTTATATTATTCATACCGGTTAAAATCAAGATGGGTTTCACCGAATTCTCTGTTCTGGTTAGCGCATCGAACTCAGGAATTCAAATAATTTTTTTAAATCCATTCAATGGGCCTTCGCTGTCGAAGAGCTATGTTTCCAAGAGAGAATGGCAATATATGTCGGTCGAGAATAGCCGATAGCATCCGGTTTTCTAAGACAATTCGCACTAACATTAAAAATTAACATACATTAAAGGGATGAGTTTGTGCCCTTATGCCCCCACTCAATCATAATCTGGAAGATGAATTTGGTACTCTAGGTGCCTGAGAGTCGGGGCTTGCTTATTTGCTGCAACAATTCAAATAGCAAGTCTACATAGCTTAAAATATAAATATTTAAAAATATGATGATACCACAGTCTTATTGATACTAGGTGAAAAATACCTTGACTTGTCATATTGAGAAAGGAAAATCACTTTGGAAGGCCCAAGAAGCGAGGCGATGAGCTGCTTTAGATTGTAGCCTTGCAAAAACGTTAATCAGGATGACTTTTTTGTTTATCATTTTGGCCTCGTATAAGTTGCACTGGAACTGTCTTAACATGCCACAATCCTTCAGAGCTATTGCTTGGCCTTGGTTTTAATCGAGTTAAACTGAACTTCGAGTGAATTCAAAACTGTCTCTGTTAAGTTGGGCAGTTAAGTCGTGTTCAGTCAAGTCAAAATTAAGTCAATTGTCAAGATGCAACGATAAATCGCATTAATCCTCTCTTTTCTTGAGCGGAATTGCATCGCAATATTAACGATAGCCTCCAAAAAGTACGGTTGAAGGGTTTCAATTTTTGGTTTGCCAAATTCATTCCGAAGTTTCAATTTCGATTTGAATTCGGAAGTGGCATATTTCAGAACAACAGCCAGATTTTTACAAATCTTTTTCTGATTTTTTGGCGATTTTGCATTCCCTCTTGCTTTCCAGCTCAGTCTTCTCGCTTTTTTTCTTTCTGAAAACAATTTCTTAATCAGAAAGCAACATGTCTGCATCACGACGCTTAAACAATCCTACCAACTCGCTGATGTGACAATAGTACTAGTAATAGTTAGAATGACTTAGTTTAATTTTTTTTTGCATCTTGCGCAGGAGTTTTTTCATTTTTACTAGCCGATGGGTTGCAATTGTATTTTAAAAATATAGAATAGCTTCTTTTTCTGATTCACGTGATGATGGTTCAACAAATTTAGATGAACCTGACAGGAATTCAATTAAGTTTACGTGTTCTGACACACTAGATAAAACAGTAGACTGGACTAACGCTAATGAAACTTTTGCAAAAGCTTTGGCGAACATATTAACAATGCTGCCTAAAGAATGAAGTTTAACAGTAATGGCAGCTTTTAATTCTTTAAAATACTTTTCAGCTTCCACTGAATGATTTTCACTCACTTTAATTGTTAATTCATTCCATCATATTTGTTAATTCATTGAACTTTTTGTTAAATTGTTCTTGACATTGTAGACTGGTTTAATAATCATGAGGTTCAGATAAAGCTTGGCATAATTGTTGATAAACATTCAAGTTTTTCTTTGGATTTTGTATAGAAATTGAAACATTTTGTTTATCTTCTCAGGCACTTTAAAAAATAAACTTAAACAATTACCCTCAGACTGTACACCAGAGGGGAAAAATGATAAACAGCGGCAGCATAGCCAAATGAGATGAAATGAACGCGTTTTTTATAATTATTTATTTTTTAATCTCTTTTTATAAATTTATTATTTTTTCATTTTTTTCGATTAACTACGTATCAAAACGTTGAACCCCCTCCCCCTATAGTAATTTGAAGTGATTACGCTGTTATTTGTCAAGTTAAATTATCAAGGATTCTTTATTTGTTTACACCGTCGATTCAACTTCTTCCTTTAATAATTCATTTTACACAAATATTTTGTTAAATTAGATACCAGTTGTTGGCAAAATACATCTTCTCTTATAGTCCATGTTCAATTTTTACATTATATGCCATTTATGTAATTCTGGAATATTCCATTCACCTGTCGTGATTCCAGAGTAACATATGAAACACGAACTCGATTATTTAGTAGAAATTCGATATTTTCCAGGAAGATTGTCATCTTGACGTAAAAATATGAAATAATTGGAATTTTATGCAAACTTTCAACACAAAATAAAACTTGTATTGAGGAAAATGACACATTTTTAATAAACTGTGTGACTTGCCATCAAGTTCCTCAAATATCAGCAATTGTTTTTCCACAAACGCCGTGTAAACAATCATCATTCATTTAGGAAAAAGTGATTTTATTACGGTGAACCGATTGTTTTTTTTTAATTAGACCACATAAAATCTCAGCATTCCATTTTTTTTTAAATTAATGGATGTATTCTATTGCACTGTTATATAGGCACATTGGTTATAGGCATTCACTGTAATAAAGCCTAATCCGACGATCTCGTTCTCATCTGGTTGGTGACTGACAGTTTCAATTTCAAAGCAGCAGCATGCTTATCAGTTTATATTACCATAATAGTACTCTATATACTTTAACGTGGCGATCAGTACCGGAAAAATGTCGATGCCAGCAACCAACAGACACTACTGGTAGAAGCTGAAGAATCTAGCATTAAACGGACAGATACAATCCAGCTGTCCATGACACATTCCCGGACAGCAGAAAGTACATCTAAGAAACTTATTAGATGGCATTTTTTTTAATGAAAAAATGTGTAATAAATTATTCATATTGAATTTTCAAAGAATCAAAAAAAAGAACCATGCCATTTGTCATATTTGAATATAACTGAAGGAGACCTGTCGTTACGTTCTCCGTCTTTTCCTTCTTTTTTTGCTGGATGGTGCTCATTTATCAAGATGCCCAAATGGTAGTAGATAGTGCCAAATGTGACTAACCTACTAGTCTGTACGAAACCGTCCGATAATCTTTCTGAGTGGTTTTTATTCAACCAATAAATAAAGACATAACTTCCAAAGCAGTATTTTCAAATCTAAATATAATTTTGTGGTATTTTCTTTAAAATTTTTCCAATTTTACTTTAAATTGTAAGGAAATTTGGTCATAGAATGGTTAATACCAGTGATGAATTTGACGAATTTCTTTAAGAGCCATTCGAAGTCCCGGCCATAGTTGTGATAACTCCAGCTCTTGTTGGTTTGTGTTTAAAACGGCTTGTAGACCATCAGTACCTCAAAAAACAGTGAAAGAAATTTTTGTAAATTAACATTCAACATTGGAAATTCTACTAAACCGGATTTACTGGAGTAACTTGGAGTGGATTGGAGTGATTTTCGATTGATTTTCAAATCTTACAACTCCTTCTAATTTCTGATGCACTGTGTCAAAAAAGCAAGATGGATGCGAATCCAGGCCTAACAATAAACATAATGTAGTAAAATGAATGTTATTTGAAGAGAAAAAGTAGTTCAATCACACCGCGACGTTCAAACGACCGTGAGCTTAATGGGCTAGTATGATGACAATGGAGGGAAAAGCCATGGGTAAGAATCTCCAGCTGTTGGGGGTTCGAGTTCATTACGGCCACTGGTTATGGAAAGAAGCTTTTTGAAAAGTTGCAATGAGTAGAATGAAAGTGTAACAATAAAATGTTGACACCTACCATTCTCCAACACAGTGAGGGGCAGCAAAAATGCAGCCAAAAAACATACGAGATGCTAAATAATTTTTTTATTCAAGAATATAAAATAAATAATTCGTATCGAACCTTTACAGAATCAACCAGTCAAACAGAATTTCTCATGCAGTTCTCCTAAATATAAATGAAAGTTTGGGATATTTTCCTTAAAATTTTTCCGTTTTCACTGTAAATTGTATGAAAAAAGGCAGGTGCAAGTGGCATCCGTTGGGAAGGCGTTACTTCCGAAGCTGTTATGAAAATGAAGCAGCTTTTATTGCCTATTCTTTTTCCAGAAGAAATCTCTGTTCTGAATGCTGCAATGTGTGACATGGAACTGTCCATTTGTCTCGTAATCATTTACTTTTACTCATATGTTAATAGTATCCAAACTAACCTAACCTGATAGTTGCCGATCATTTATTATGTCCATGTTGCTCTTTCGTCATTATAGTGCTGTGTTCAGATACAGAATCTTCGTAAATTAGGATCAAAAGATAAAGTAGCAAAAGATCTTTTGATCACCATTTTTAGTCGGTCTCTTAGCTCTAAGTCCAATGGAATAAACGAGGGAAAGATTTGAGAATTGGGATCGGCCACTTGATAAATTTGGTCGCAGTTTTTTTAGGTTATTGTCTCTTCAGTTGGTTAATTAATAAATATTTTTCATATTTTTTTAGTATCCGTAGTTGTCATCAACAACGTTCTGGCAATGCATAAACCACCCCAGCTGACTGTTTCAGCTATAGTATGCGCTGTCAAAAATGCTCGCAGATACCATGGTTACGAATAAGCGAAGTCCGTAACTGCGGCAGCATCTTCTAGCACTCAGATTGACGAACTCGATGACGAAGAGGAATGTCATAGTAGAGCCGATAAAGGAAAAGAATTCGGTGATTGAAAGTTGAATGCTGGAACTGAACAAAGTGATACTTGAGTACAATCCGTCGAATGGTTCTAATCAACAAAAAAGAAATAGGGCTCTATTTAATTTATATTTATTATTTCGGGATGTCATTGCTTTTGTTTTGCCTTATTTTGACACCCAAATTAATTGCGATGGTTGGCACTGAATCTAATTTTTTCAATTCAATTCCGTATTCATTTTGAAGAATATAAATGATTTGTTAATTGCATATTAATATGTGTTTATTTGTGCTACAATCTTAAACATAATTTAGTATAATTATATAAATATAATTATTATTACTATTACTATTAAATATAAAAAAATTCAATTTTTCAACTCTCATTTTATTAAATTTTTTAAAACTTGCTAATAATCTTTCTTTTTATATTATTTAAATGATTTAAACTGCTAACTAAGGTGACAAAAACTTAACTACTGCCAACTAAGGCTTGTAAGGTTAAGTTGTTAAGTTCAAGATAGATCACCAGGGTTCTGAAGACCTCATGTTTAACGTCTTTGAACAATGCTACAATAAAAACACACAAGAAGAAGTAATATATTGAAAACCCTAGAATCTTCTCCAGTAGCTTCTGCCTCTACTACCGTAATCTTTTGGAGGCTAAGAGCCTTTTTTGGAGGATCCCAGGAGGGAGGTGTGGGTCTGTATAGACTTCATGTATTACCTTTGAATTGCAAGCAACGAGAGAATTCGCTGTGGCTGCCTCCTCGTCTGTGTCTATACACTGCCGCACCAAAGATTTGGACACGCCAATTGCAGAGAATTACGCAGAACGATGAAGTTGTAGGCTGTGGAAGGTGTAGAAATTGATCTTGGTCTCACTGACTCTTCTGAATCCTGTGATATGGATTCATGAATGGCAAAATGAATCGGCTTCTTTTCCAAGTGAAGGAAGGGAAAGTGTATGAAGCTCACTCTTCAAACAAAAACACTCCAAACACGAGAAAATCTGTTCAACAGCTCTGGGGAGAGTTTTTTGTGCATTGGTCTACATCAGGAATCGCATTGTGACGGCTAAGAACGAAATAACTCCGTTTGAAAAATTCTTCGGCAAATAACCGTTCATTGGTCACCTCACAAACAGTTCTGGAAAGTGAGGCTAAGAAATTGATTCCCCCAAGAAATTCACCCGAAGATTGACCCCACGCGCACACTTGGTTGGTTGGTTGAATACCCTGACGATGTCAGGGATCGGCGCATTTGGTTCCCAAATCAAAGAAAAGTTAGGTTGTCGCGGGATGTTGTCTTCAATGACATGCGTTTCAATAATAGAGACCCTGGATCACTTCAAGCCGCAGTCAAACAATTCCCGTGTGAGCAATTTAGTGTGTTTATCAATACGGTTGCTGAGTTTCAACAGGATCAAGTGGTTGACCTTGAAAGAAATGTTTTCTCTCCTTCGATATAATTGTGCAGAGCAACTGATACAGTTTTATAGACATGGAAGGTGCTGACACGGGTAACGAAGACGCTCCTGAAGGTTGCCTAGGAAGTCGCTTTTGAAATTACGCATAAAGATGTTGTTCAAACTGATCGTGGAAATACAGTGATTCGATATATACAGTGAAGGATCTGCTCAAAGTGGGTCTGGAGGTCATGCAGGTACTTATAGGTTACTCGGTGTGGTTCTAGTTGGTGTAGGTTAGAAATTATATTATTTTTTTGTAGATGTCTCGACCGTACCTGCTCATCAACACTACTACAGGCGCTCTGGGAGAGTGATAAAGAACAGTGAAAAAGCCCATTGAATACCAAAAGTCGTTTAGTAATCTATTGGTATCTGAGTTAGATGTTGACACGACTCAGAACTACAAGGATGACGTGCGATCCAAGTATGCTTACTTCTGGATGACAGTCTTCATGGTAGACTTTCTTGCCCAATGTGCCAACAAGTCATTGGTTTTGTTAGCATCCTCTGAAATTCAATCCGAGACGAAACCAATTCCACACAAATGGACAGGAAAATTAAAACCAGGTCTTCGGCAAAGTTCTAGCCATCGCACAACTATAGGATGCAGCCAAAGACCAGGTATCGATTATGGAGAGACGTTTGCACCAGTCCACCACTCGTCTGAAGTCCTTTCACATTTTCTTGTCGATCGTTGCACCTGAAAATTTGGAGATTGTTTAGATTGATATCAAGACTGCTTTCAGCTGATAGCTACTACCTCATCTACATGAATCAACCTGAAGGGTTTCTTGAACTAGGGAGAGAAGTAACCTTTGTTTGATGCTGAAATCAATTTATGGAAACAAGCAGGCACCCTATATATTTTAAGAGAAGCTGACGATACGAGTTAAGAAATTGGGCTTCAAACAACTTACTTCAGTAACTGGATGCCTGGATGCCTGTGTCTACACTGGAGTAAAAAGTTACAAATGTTCGATTTTCGTCATATACGTTCATGACTGCTTGTTCGCAACGAATCGCAAAGAAAAGTAAGAAATCCGCAACCCCCCCCCCCCCCCCCCCCACCATGATTTCTTGGAATCAACATTCAGAGGGACAGGGAGAACCATCAAATGTTCATCTCTTAACAGAATTCAACACTTAACTTCATCGAAAAATATGGACCTTCTGATCCCAATGCACGTTTTTCTGCCCAGATGTTTTCCATCATTGTTTTCTGTCATCATTGGGAAAGAATTCAGTAGATATGATAGCAGTCCCCTAAAGTTTTGCTGTCAGTGTATTGATGTATTTTTCTGGGGTTACAAAACTGGACATCAAATTTGCAGTAGGGCGAGTGGTAAAGTACTGTTTTAATCCTATCTCAGCTCATTGGGGAGCGGTAAAGCATATTTTTCGTTACATAGGTGTGTAAAGAACTGTAAATGAGTGTGAGTGTGTAGTGTTGTAATACTGCAACAAAAAATACTTAGCTTCTTTCTTAAATGAAATTAGTATTGCTATTCACCCCTCTTTTTTTCTGCTCGAAATAAACAAGATGTTTGACAATAGAATAAAAGAGAAATACTGGCTCACAATAGTATATTCAGCACAATTAGCAGAGAGATGTAGCAAAATCTATATACTCCTGGACTACAACTCAAATTTGGAACAAACTTAGCACACAATATGCAATACAGACAATTGATTATCTGCACTCTGTCAAAATTAATATGATTTGACATTCACAGAAGATAAACTTTTTAATCCTGACCAATTTGACGGTGTGTAGTATTATTGATGTGCATTGCATAAAAATTCCTTTTATTTTATTGAACCCATTTCAAATATTCTTACCGTAATTACCCAGTCTATAGACGTCAAAATAAAGATCATTTTTAGCCCTGGTTCTTTCAACCCTGGTGTATAAAGTTTTCAATGATTGATCAAATTACTTCAAATACATATTGAAAAACCGCAAAATTTTGATTATACTGATTTTTTAGATATTGAGATATTTTCAATAGTTGAAAGTTGCGTCACTCGCAAAAATAAATGTTTGTTGTGACAGACAACGCCGTTAATGTAATACATAAGGATACGTACAGTATCTTGCAGAAAAAGCTGACAGATTTGTCAGCTTTGTCAGGTGACAAAAGTGACCGGTTTTCTTGCAAGTTACTACCTCACGATTCAGACCATATTATATTTAATATATTATTTCCATTATTTTTCTTTTGTAATAGTCAAAAATATTCGCAATAATTTCTTACTTTTTTAATCTTGTCGATTAGTGCGTCACTATTTCTAATAAATGAAAAGGTCAGCGTTATTATAGCAATCTGTGGTTAGAGATGAATTCCTCAAGTGGTAATTAGTGCAAATAAAATACAAATTAAAAAGGTGGGTGTTCAACTTCAACTGTTTTAACAATGGTCAGGTTTATTCTATTTTGTACTCCGGAGTCAGAAGCTCTCTAGAATAGAGTACGAAGAAAAGATTACAATCAGCTCCATAAGCCTGAAAGGAAACGTCGATCCTGTCGTTTTGTATGGGTCAGGTCGTCCGATTTCGCAAGGTTGTTATTCGTTTTGCCTTTTCCCTACTCATTACGTGCTTCACACACACGCATTTTTGTGTATTTGTAATTCATAATGATTTTTCGATTTTATATCATAATTTTATTTAGCCCTCCCACGTTTCCCGTGAATTTTTACTTTATTTTACTTAAAGTTCGGGTGAATAAAAAAGTCTTATGTGACACCCTTTTCCATATAAATAGACAGTGCTGCGCTATTTGTTTATTCAATCGTGCAACACTGCCGCCACACCTGGTTCAATCCCTGAACCCTGAAGTACTAATGAGCTTCTGCTGTAGATGAAGTGACTGACGCGTAACCCTCTTGTTTATGAACGCACTCTTGCAAAAACCACCATTATGGTACCCAGTTACCATAGATTATCACCCTGAGGGAAGAAAACGGAGACGAACGGGAGAAGGATTATTCCCTCGGGGTCAAAGTCAGGAAAATTCACACTAGGTACAAAAAAAAAACATAAGGGGAAGAGAAGTATGGGGGGAAACCAGAAATGTTCAGGGTGGGTCCGGTGTTCCCCAAGATTTGAGTCAGATCACTCAGAAAAAGGTCCTGTTTAGCGCGATAGTGATTGTTAATCCTATCTATTTACTATGTCACCTATCTATGACTTCGACACAACTTTATTCAACATTTCACATGTGTTGGGTTATTCGATACCATCCTATATTCCACAGATGGCACCGGTGGCTACGATTGCAGCTTCAGCATTAAAAGGAAGCTTGGTAATGTACAAATGCAACGCCCAAGCTTTGCCAGACAATTAAACCCTTCATCTTTCAAGTGTTTATTATGATGAACCTCACCAGTGAGCCGAAGTCATTTGGTGTCATGAACTACCCGGCGAACGAGAAAATAGAAGCTTTTCGCGCGGCCCTACACCCGTAAATGCAGCAGGTAGTCGAGGTAGCACTCGGGGTCCTTTCCACACACCCAACTATCCCGTATCAGGTACTGGACCAAATCCTCGCTTTCGCGCAAAGCAGAACATAGCAATGTATCGTGTGGCATTCGAGGAACGACGTCAGGGGCTTTCGGAGAAATTTGACAAATTTTATATCTCCCTCGAGTGTTTGGAGAATTCAGCAGACCTTTGCGGCACATGCGTCGATGCCCGCATGGCGACCAGGATCATGACAGGCATTCGCGACGCGGACATCAAAAATAAACTTCTGGCTATTGACCCATTTCCTACTGCCCAGGACATCTTACATTTTTTTATCGCAGTGAGAAATCTGCGAAATCAAACGAACGCGCAATAAGCGGCTAATCTGGCACCTCTCACCATGCGGCAAAACCGCTCATTCAACCGAGACTCCTTGCCCGTCAATCGGGAAGACATGTTATTAATGTAGGGGTCCGGACCATTTTCCCCCGTGATGCAAAACGGAAAAAAATTTAAACCTGGCAACTTTAGTGGTGGTGGCATTGGGGGAAGTGGTTCTTCTGGATCCGGGGGCAAAACGAAAATGGCGCGCATCACTATCGGCAGCGTGCAGTTCACACCGAAGGGATGCAGACAGTATATGGCATTAAGGCCGCCGACATTATAGCGCCTGTCACGGAAGCCACGGATTTGGTGGCGCCGTTAGTGGTGCTCCGTAATTCGAATGGCAAGCTCCGCATTTTTATCGATCACACCAAACTCAAGAAGAGATGTTGTTCGTCCCACCCACAAGTGGAGGATGAGGTGGCGGAAATCGATAGTGAAGCCGTGTTCTCTAGCAGCTTTGATTGCCAGAAATGGATATTTCCATACCCCCCTTCATGCAGCGAGCAAGCATTTAACCAAGTTCATGACACCCGGGAAGGGGGGGGGGGCGTCTCAATTCCCCCGCCCCACCAATATCACGGAGCTCCGGTTATTTTTTGGATTGGTGGAGCAGCTGGCGGGTTTTTCAACTGAATTTGTGGTTGCAAAAGGACCCCTCTGCCCTATTTTGAGCACCCGAAACGCGTATGAATGGACTGAAGATCACGAACGTTCGTTCGAGGCGGCGAAGACAGCGCTTTTGTTGCCCACTGTACTGGTCCATTTTGATTCTGGCCGTAAGACCATCATTCAAGTCGATGCGTCCCGAACATAAAGTATTGGATATGCCTTACTACAGAAAACCGACGACCATTGGAAGTTTATCGACGCCAACTCCAGGTGGTGAACCCCTACAGAATCACGCATCGCCATCGTAGAGCCAGAGCTGGCGGCGGCGGATTGGCAACTGTATATATTAGGCCTGCCGTCGTTCGCACTGATGATCGATCACCAGGCGCTCGTGTCCATCTCGACACTTATACGTTGGACGTCATCGAGAACCATAAACTCCAGACATTAAAGTAGCGCTTATCCCCCTACGTCTTCAAAACCGCATGGCGAAAGACCAAGGAGCACGCGATCCCAGACGCGCTATCCCGGCCACCAGTAGCGGATCCCACATCAAACGAAGAGGCATCCGCTGGAGAGTTATTATCACGCCCATAATCATCTGATTTGGCGAGTAAGAGCCATCTGCAACGGGTGAAACTGGTGACGACGTTGACGATACACCGTTGGACTACCACCGTGATCCGGCACTTGAGGAAATTAGGGAAGCTGCTGCTGCGGATATCGAATGCCCTGATCAAAGGTATTGAATCAGGTTTTCAAAAAATTCGGGTATGTATCACGGCCAACATTCCTCAATTTTGAATATCCATCAATATCTTTCCGTAGGAACATCTGATGAAAGACCCCCTCCCGACAAGCGTGTTCGAGGACTTATCTACGGATCCATTCCAGTTGGCCGGTCATGCATCGCTAGAGACACGATCCATCGGCAAGTTAGGTCATTCGTGCCACCGTTGAAAAATTTGTTGATGTGGGCGTCCCTATGCGTCTCTGATCACAATACGATATGTCGGACCGCAATTTTAGAGTCAGCGGAATCATCGCTGAAGAGATGGGGCGTTCTTTTGAGTTATTCCACCTCATATTACCTACAAAGAAACGGCATTCGGAAGCCGCGGGAAATGAAAGAATTGGTCGAAAAATTTCCCCATCTTGCCTCATCTTGACCCCTCTTGGTTTATCTTTCGAGGAATTCCTACAAGGCGTGCTAGAATTCTACACCCCACGAACAAGCGGAATGTTGCCAGCTGAGATGGTTATTGGCCATCAAACTCGGTCAATTGTCCCGTCTCATCGAAAGGCATTTACAGACCGCAGGAAGGCCGTAATAGACGCCTGCGATCGACAAAACCGACATCGGCGCTTCCATAAAAACGCGCTATGACGACCACAGCAAACCCTTTTCACTTTTACCAATCGGGGCACAGGTACGCATATAGGATCTGAAATGTAAGACATGGGTCAATGTGGGAGTTATAGTTGGACTTGGCCGTTATCGTGATTACCGAATTAAATTCGCAAGCGGTAGCGTTCTATGGAAAAATCGTCGATTCTTTCAGCACGTCTTTAGTAATGACGACGGCGTTTCATTCAGGTTCATCCCACTGGTGACGTCAACAGCGGAGCTGTTTCCTCAATGGCGATCACCAATGGCGGCAGCAGCGACTTCGCCGGACCAAGCGACGGCCGAACATCATCGCCTCATGTCGGCATCAAGAAGCTGAGCGACGGAAGGGATACCCCAATGAGGTGAAATAGCATGTATCCGCCAGCTGTCGACCGTGGTGATCGCATCCGGAAAAAAGAAGTTCATGTTCGATTGTTAATTCACTAAATGCTTGTACTCCCTGCGCAACAAGCCCAATATTATATTTCCACCCTTTTTCTATATATTGCTCCGTCTTCAATTAGTACCGCACTTATCAATTTATCCTTTCTCTCAATGCCGTCTTAATTACTCGCTTCTACCTCTCTCTATATCTTCTTTATTATTTTCCAACGCTGCATTGCCTCCCTTCAAGTATTACCCAAGTTCTCAAAGTTTTGTTTCGAAGTAAAGAAATTTATTCTTTACCATAGAACTTGTCATGTTGATTTCAGTTGTATATTTGATTTATTTTTATAGTTAATATTTATACCATAAAATTTTAATTGCGAAATTTGAATAGTCCCCACCCGTTGACGTCGACGATCTTACACAATTTAATATTTTTTTCAGAACAATAATTCAATTTTTTTTAAGGAATTCAAATTGTGTTGCTATCTTAGATAATATCTTTTATCTTGTAAGGAAAAATTAAAAGATAACATAAAGATAACGCATTTTTTATAGTAATCTTTCTCTACAAAAGATAGAAATAAGATAATAAAATTTTGTTATCTTATCTTATTTCATCTAAAAGATGCGAAACACAGGCAAAGATATCTTTTTGTGTTTGAGTTTGAGCTTCAGCGAACTAATTTCTTTTAAATCTTCGCTTAACTTCAATTTATTGTATTTCGACCAATTCCAAGCGTCTAACGGTAAATTATCAAATATGCTTTTTCTTATTACAACAGAAAAACACAATAAAAGAAAAATCTAGACAACGATTTAGACATAATAAATTTAAAAAATAACAAAAAATAACAAATTATTATCTCAATCTTTCATCAACTTCAACATTTCACCGCTAGATGTCACTGGAAGAACGAAATTCCAGAAAAAAACGTTGATCAATGGTTTAAACGACAAAAATAAAGCGAAAATCAGCTCAATCTTTGTTGAGCGATCAACTCAACACAACATTGGAAAGAAATGAAAATGACGAATCAACAAAGCGTCTCGAAACTTCATTGTTTAAATTTTTGAATTTTTTTGAAATTTTATTTATTTTACATTTCAATTGTAAAATGCATGGTATTTTAAATAAATAGTTGTCATATTTACATTCAAGCACGTCTGAATTTTTGAAATGAAAAAAACCTAGTTTTTAATTTATATTTCCGTTAATCCATGTAAGGTGAAATAGACGCGCTTTGAATTGGCAACGTCGCCCCTCCTGAAAGAAGAGGGGGGCTAATACCGCTCAGTTGGTCTTGACCCGTTGGCCTAGCAAATACACGGCGAATATTTCTCTAAAAGAATAATTTAACTTCATTTTAATTGTGACATACATACATAAATACATATCAAGATTGTGAATTTTATCAGAGAGGCAGAGATGAGAGTTAGTGAGATGATAAAAAAAATGTAAATAAATAAATAAATAATGATTTTATTGAGATATTGGGGGGGGTATACTCTTATGGTAGTAGGGTTATACTAAAAATGGACTGAAGTGATGCTTTTCATGACAGCTCACCAAGATAAAACGATAAATTAGAGATTTTAGAACAATTAAATCAAGCGAAACAAATTGTATGAAAAGCGTGTCTTTTTTTGTGTTAAGAAACATAGTTAAATAAAGAACATTAAAACAAATTACATAAAAATACAGGAAGCATTGTTGCATTCTATTCAATTTTCTAATGCCAACAAACAGACAATTACACACATAATGTTACACAAACATATTACACACATTATTATCACTCTAACTTGTTTTCCACGCCATACCTTTTGATGGAAGGTTGGGGTGAACCTGCTGTATCCATGAATATACTTCATCCTCAGCGGAATGGGGCCCACAGAAAATTAGACCATACAAAAAACAAACAAATGAGAGATAATTATTGAAGAGACCAAGACGGTTGTCTTTTTTGAGACAAGGTCTTCTTGTCTAGCTCCTTTCTGCGTAGAGTTCGAGCTCTTCGTCTGTTGATGGACGTGAAGCCTGATTCTGCGTGCCCAGATGCGGTGAATCCGGCTCCACAGCTGTCTCATCCGGGCTAAAAGCGACTTTCAGTGAGTCACGGAAAAGAACGTATTCCACCTATTCATCCGTAATTGGATCGAATAGGTCTTCGGGTGCAATAATCTGTTCCGAAAAAGCGTCACTTCGAGCGATTGTCCGGTGGAAGTCACCACCCGCATCTTCCTCCTTGAAGTAAAGAGATTTTGGCACTGTTGGTCGATTGCCTCGAGTTCCCAGCAGGACAGCAATCAAACAACAATAAAAATCTTTATAATAGAACTTCATACAACATCCAAGTATTTCAAGTCCATTTTTTTAACAACATTGGCCGCGCTAGATAGAAGACACCTTCAGACAGCAAGTGAGTCGGGCTTATTTTCCAGTCAGAAAAGAAATTCAAGGACAGACTACCGCGCGTCACCGTTTATGTCCACACGGCCGAGCAAGGAACATGCCATAAATATTTTTTTCCAGGAATAAAAACAATGTTTTATAACAGTTGTATTGCCATTTACGTTCTCTCATCTACGCGTACCAGTAATCCTATACCATGATCGCCATGATGGATTTGAAGAAACAAATGAACAAAGGGTAGCCAGCATTGCCTTGCGAATTAAAGAAATCTCAAAATCATATGTAAAAATTTATTATTGAAATCACGGAACGCAATATTGAGTTATTTTTTATATCTATTAAATTGTTGTTTACTTTTAAGAAATTTTATGTAAAATTTTGTGTTCTATCTGGTTCAATTTATTATTGTTAGTCCAGTAGCTGTTATTAGAAGGTTAATATTGTATAATTTACTTTTTTTACCTTAAAAATTTATTGTATTTCTGTGAAACAGAAGTAGTAATCTAAATAATACTTGTAGTACTTTGTACATGTTAAACCTATTTTTTTAAATTGCTTGAGAGATAAATTTAAAGTTTTTTTACCTTCATTTGGTTAACTTTCTGATTTTTGTGACGAACATGTCGATTCCGTTGTTTACTGCCTCGGTGCCTTGGTTGTTTTTGAAAAGTTGAACTTGTTTTAATTCCACATAAATAGCTTTTTTATCTTGAAGATTTAGGATTGAAACAGTCTTCATCAGAAATTACCCTTTCTTCAAATTTCATTTGCCCTCTTTCAATGGTTTTTCCTATTTAGATTAATGATTATATAGTTAGGTTATTAACCAATTTTTAATATATTTACCCCTGTGAAGTATTCTGGATTGTGAATTATCTCACAAACTAGACTAAGTTTCCAATTTACATAGGTGGCACAGTGGTCTCTCAGAACGTAGAGCACCTCACTGTAAAAAAGATGCTTGTTTTCAGCAGTTTTTGCATTTTTTTCTCCTTCAAATTTGTTGTTTTATTAATGATGTTTAATTCCAGTAGCTCATTCCGTTAAAATCTGAGTAACCATATTTGGCGCTGAAGACGATGCATGTTGCGTCTATTGAATCGACCTTGCTGATTTAAGGCGTTGGGGCGTTTACTGTGAAGGGAAATTATTTCATCATTTATTATTTTAATATTTAACATTTAAGCTTACCAATATGAAGATCAATGGCTTGTGTGCAATGATGTTGTTCAACCGGTATTCTTAACCGGTTTGGAAATCTGGTAGCAGTAGCGAAATTTGTATTTCACGCTTAAACAAACACTGCTGGATAACATTTCGGGTCCTTAGAAGAAATTACATAATTGTTCAAACTCTTCTCTTCCAAGCAGAAATACCGGCGGTTTTGATGACCTCTATTTTTATTTATTATTTAATATTTAACAATTAAGTACTTACAAGAATGAATACCCATGGATGATGAGCTACGATGTTGTTAACCCTATATTCCTGGCCAACTCAGAAATTGGGTTGCAGTTTCCGTAGTGAAACTTGAATTTCGCGGTGTTAGACACTGGATGGTAAAAGAATCACGTACCTTGGGTAGAAAATGAAGGATTGACTTCACTCTTTTTTCCTCGGGAGTTTAACCAGTAACGAACTGGGTTGATTTAATTTCAAACGATTTATATGACGTTCAAACATAAGTTTCGATTAGTATAAATTAAAATTCTAAATCTTATTTATATTTTTCCTACTCTTTTCATTAAGGCAATTCGCGTTCTTGACCTTCTCAAGTGCCAAACGCGTGGTGAAAAACTGCCACCAAATCTTTATGGAACGTTGTTTTCTTCAAAAAAGCAGCAGAGTGATATTTTTTATTCTATAACTTTTATTATTTTTGCTGTTGTCATGTCTGAGTTGTTCTCTTGTGACCGTAAAAATTATTTTGGAAATAATTTACAATATATTTTATACGACTTATTTATTTCTGCCACCACGCTCTTCTTTGCTTTGTTCTTTTTGAGCATGTTGTGGTTGATGTTAGATTGGGTGGCGACATGGTTGCTTCAAGCGGGATGTTGGAATTGCTATGCCTGGTTTTGCGGTTGGTTTTTGCTTGGACGGCGACGTGTCCTCTGCATATGTTGGTGGTGTAATTGCTGGGAGGGATTTGATGGTTATTCGTCTGGCGTGTGATGCAGGTTATGAAGGGGTCTTTCGACTTGAATCTATTGGTTGCGAGCCCTTGGTTCTCTAGGCAGTGAGTGAAATAATAAAATCAATTGCACCCTTAATCACCCCAGCCTGGATCATTTATGGGTGGTTGCTGTAAAGGAAAGTAAACAAAAGAAGTAAAGTACAAAGAGGGTTGACAGAATCAAAGAGAAAATCAAATGATAAGCGCTAGGAATTATGCACTGCAACATTGTTAGATTTATATTTAATCCCGGTGGTAAAAATGTGGTTGATTTTAAAATGCTTTTATTTTAATTTCACGATGCAAGTAGTATAATTAATTTTTTTAAATTATGTTTTCTTACTCTGCTTTGTGAGGCAATGGGCGTTCTTAAATTTTCCTCCAAAGGAGATTCATTTATCTTGAGCCGTTAAGAAATTTAACTCTGGATATTGATATCTGAAATTCATTTCTGGGTATTGTTGCATTCTTGATTTTTTAAAGATCTAAGATATAGACGGATATACATCGGCAATTGCGATTGGAGAGAAAAGTTGTGATTTGTCGTGACACTCTAAAGTTCAATTGTTGTTAACTAAATTATTGCAAGGGCCTAGAAATATAAGTGGTACAGATCTTCCCAGAGGATACCAGGGAAATTATGAGGGGGGGGGGGGGTGTTCTATTGATAGGATATCTGGGGAAGAATCCACATTTGCTTCAAATTTTAGAATAGTCCTCTTTATAAGAGCAATCACTACTTGTTTACACAGGACTGGCAGTATGCGTAGTGTGTCCAATTCCGGCATCCAAAGCGATGAAAAGGGCACACAGAAAAAAAAAATTGTTTTTAAATCAGCAAAATTAGGCTACTTTTTTGTCATCTCATTCTTAAATTTTGCTAAAAAGGATAAAAATTAAGTTTCCCGTTTCAAAAATGAAAAAAAATAGTTTGTTTTGGTAGAGGCAGGGTGCCTTATTTCTTATGAAAGTCATTCAGAATCGTTATCATAGAACCCTCAAGAAGCCTTGAGTGGGGAAGGGCTTCTGGACCGTTTTGTCACCAGAGTCTAAAAAATTCATTGGCATCTCCAAAATCCTTCAAATATTCTGTCCCTTTAAAGATAATCCTCACGAATGTCTTTATTGTACCCCTGCTTTCCTTTTCTACCAATGCGCATTTGATATCTCCATGAATATTTTAAGGGAATTCTAACACTACAAACAATTCACAGCACAACCACACCTTCTGAGTTAACGCATCTGTGAGATGTTTGGGGCTTTTGGATTTGCATCATAATTTTTCATTAAGACCAGATCGAAGAATATGAATAGTCATTTCAACAGCATAGGCAAATCCCAGCGGATTTGTCCATCCATGGCTTTTGACAGCCACGTCATTGAGACCTAGCTAATAGGCCCTATTATATTTCCGGGGATCCAGTTGGTATTTCAAGCTTTCAAAGATGGGTTTCGCAATCAAATTCCTAAGCCACGAGCTGTAAAAACACCCCTTAAAAGCGTAAAAATAAGGCGCATCATACGTTCCCCCGTTTTGAGCGCCAAGTTTCCCGAAAGCCAGCTGTTACCAAGATATCAATATTCCCGCGGGTCAGATCATCCCATTCCAGAAATTCCTAAAAATGTAGGGGAGGTTAGAGACGGAATCTTTCAAAAGGCCCCTTGACTACTCCATTCCTTAATTCAAAGAATTTTTAATTCGTAGGAAGGGCGGGTTTTTGCCTTGCGAAGATCACAAAACAATCGTTGAAAGCATTAAAATTTATTTTTAATTGATAATTATGATAGTAACTAATGTTTTGAAACAAACAAAATTGTGATGTGGCAACACTACTTGTTTCGTCTACCACTCGTTTCTCTTCAGTTTAGTGAACACGTCGTTCTTTGTCTATACGGTTATCTGGTTTTTGATAATGACATCCGAATAACCTACGGGATCTGAAGATGTGAAATATGATGTCGAGGAAATCCTAGATAAAGGGTAAGCTTTATTTTATTGATGACGTTGTTTTTCCGTGCGATTTTGTAACCGTGATGGCTCTCAATTTGTCATATAGCCACCAATACCTAGCGTTTCTTCATTTCTTTATGCATTCCTTCTATATTCCTTCTTCGTTAGTAAAAATGTGTCCACTTGTTTCCATATATTCCATTTTTCGATTGTGTCATCGATCAGCCATTCAATGCTATTTGTCCTAGGATTAAACTTGCAGCTCTTATCAAGCTTAAATCCATTGCGTAAAAAAGTTCCTTAGTTAGTTTATGTAAAAAATGTTCATCAAATGTAATGGGAGGTGTTAGTAGAAATCTTTCGAACTAGAGGGATTTTTTCAAATTCCTGTGGCTTGAATGAAGGTATCTCCACTTTGCTTCGATAGAATAAGATTTCTTCGGTCGAATACGAGTCCAACACCTCGCTCAGTTCATTTCTCTCTATTCAACCAAGTTCTCCAATTTTTTTTTAATTTCCTTGTTATTTAGCTTCTATCAAAAAAATTTCGTTTATTGTTTCATCACTCAGCCCCTTGTAGTCGAATTCGTCCCTTTGAAAGTCGTTAGCATGATTTTCTACGATTTCGCGCTGCAAATGTTAAACTTCCGAGGTTGGTCAACAGGCATAAACTCTTCTTGGTATCTTTCGTCTTGCTAGGGATTCTCCCTGATTAACATAAGCACATGTTGCGATTTGTCTTCTTTCATCGCTCACTTCACCCAATTTTTCATGTGTTTCTCAGCAAGATGTTGGAATTCCATCAGTAAATATTCGTTGTCTAAATTTTAAAAGCCAGGCAGCTTTTCCAATTCTGAAAGGATTTTAAAGGTCATGCATCTGAAGAATAGTGTACTGATTCGCAAAGTTTTATTGTTGGTTTTTGATTAATTTGTGAATGTTAATTGTTGATTAATTGATAACGAGATTTTTTTAGTATTCTGGATAAGGAAACTATGTACTTTGCTAAATGGATAGGATACGACGACGCTGACAACACGTGGGAGCCTTATTTGAATTTACGACGAAATGGCAACGAACAATTAAATAAATTTAGACAACGGTAAGTTAAAATTACTATTATAATCAATAATCTAATTATTAATTCATTAATTATTGCAGTTTCAGAAAAAAGAAGGAAAAATTATTCTCACTGATGTCGACGTGGCGCATAAAAATTCTACAACGCGCCGCCTATAAATTGGATTAAATCTGTCGCTGCCCACCAATACGTCGATATTGATGTCATAAATTAAGATGTTGGTGTACGGAGAAGAGACAATGTACGTGAGAAGTCACCGGAAGTAGTGTCATTCCGTGGCAACTGAAGTTGATGCATTAAGCAGGATTCATTGCTGGAATGCAATATACCTCAATGTACCTTCACAAGCCCAACTATCAGCCAGAAAATAATGACATCGGTGCAGAAATCTACACTGAATTCCGCGTCAATAACGTACAGGATGGCCAGCCGTCACGCGGCGGTCACGTGAAAGTCAAAACCACCGAAGATGATAACCAAAACGACCCTTGTGTAGCAGCTCTAGTATAATCGAATCATCTTAACCGCCTAGTCTTGTTCTAGTTCCAGATGAGTTCTCTAGCCTCTGATTCGACGAGAACAGCGATCGTTTTGGATCAGACGTATCGATGATGTTTCAGGCGTCTCATGATGATGTTGTCACGTCACAACCCAGTCCGCTGGCTACAAAACGCATTCGAGAAGCCAGAAGGTATTTAGTGACTCAATTTGATCTTTGACGATCGTTAACATTAACACCAATTTTCATTGTTCCCTTAAAGCTCCAATTTTACGACCAAAGACTTTTTCGGTTAACGAAACATCATCGACGACGATCGGGTGCGTTGGAACGAAGTTGACCTCCTTAACCGCAACGGCAGAGGGCTGAACGTGCCCTTCCACTACAAGAAGGTACCGAGCAACGCCACTTTAACGGCCACGCTAACGGAACTTCGCAAGTTCACCAAATGATCTATATAAGTTTTGATATATATATTACGCAATTATACTTATACTTGAAATATCAGTTAAAAATCTCCCTCAACACAGGGGGTTTCCACCCTACTACCTCTCATTAAAAATTGGCAAAGGAAACATGCATCAGGGGCAGCTGACAAAGGGTCTTCCAAAATTACAATTTTCCTAGCTCCCAAGAATGCTTGGTCATTGCCTTAGGGAAACTCTGCGTAAGTATTTTGTACCGGGAATTTATGGCTTGTTTTATTTGTGTTTTAGTGACTTTTTTGTTTCGAAATTTCTTCCAAATGAGATAACGAAAAGTCTAGAGAAACACTTCCTCCATAGATAGTCTGCAATTAATTTAAGAGCTAGATTAAGCTTTCTTGGATGTAAGACGTTCAGCCCCTGCGTTCAGGCCAACATTTCTATGTGGGCCTGAACGTCCAGCTGTTTGACCTGAACGTCCAAAATAAAATAAAGGGCAAGAAGGATTTCTCGGAGACAAGAAATCCCCAAACTGTGACATTGATTTCATCTTTGAAAATTATCATTTCAAATCTTTCATTTCTTCTTTTAAATTTTCTTTTGCCAGGCACTCTGTCAGCCCAGGACATCGTCCTGTCCTGTTGGGGAAAAAACAACGAAGGGATCAGTGTAAAATGTTACTTATGTGCCACTTCAAATATCTTCCAGCCATGGAAGAAGTGCAATATCTGCTAACCGTGGAAGAATTGCCTGCTCTTACCAAAAAAAAAAGCAGCCAAAGCTAATTCAGCCTATCCATCTACCAAACGGGTTCGTGATCCTCGAACAAGGTCAAAGGAGGCAGTTGTTACGAGATCACGAAAGGAGTATACACCACAACTACCTAGCAGTCAATCTCCTAAAAGTCCAAGTGCAATTGCAGGATTGAATTCACAACACGCAACTAAGGTCGTCGTGTACACCTCAACACCACTCGACTGTGTTGGACTTGCAATGTCCACGGCTTAATTTGGTAATTGGCCGGATATGGCTGTCAATGTCAACATCGTGGTTACCCCTGTCATCAATCCTTCGGACAGCCAGCTTGTTGCTACTGAGTGGAGTTCACGGTATGACCTTCCTTTGATGCAAAAGAGGCATAATTTCATTTTATGAAAAAACGCGAGATCCACACAGCAGTAAAAAGGGAGCTAAAACTACACGGAAATAGTGATACCGATCGTTAGGTTAGAGATACTGGTCGGACGACACATACGTCTGCTTTCTCTATGAATAATCTTAAAAATGCAAACCTTATGAGGGCCCTTTCAAGTCCTTTTTTTGCAACCGTTTATTTACTTTTTGTTTCAAAATCTCTTCTTATTGAGATGACGAAAACAAGTCAAGAGAGATACTTGCTCCAGATGTACTTCGTTTGCAATTAATTTAAGAGCTAGATTCAGCTTTTTTTTATGAATACCCTCAAGTTTCCCTTCGAGCTTTCCTTAAAGAATCCTATCAAGCCTTTCTTTCTCAAACAATCCTTTTCAAATTATTTCAAGAGATTCACGACCAGTTCCTCTCATAGCTTTTCTTAGATTGCTTTAATAAAACCTTTTTTGACAGGAACTTTTCCAGCAACCGCAATACATTTTAATGTCCTTAAAATCAGAGACAGCTTTTTTGGCACGATGGTGAGAGAAGCAACTGCTCAAGCTCCTTCACTTGTTTTCCAAGAATGACCTGTGGATCTCCTTGATTAGGGATTTGTATAACCAATCTGGATTTTTATGAATGGGAAACCTTTTGTTGGCATGATTTGAAAATTATTTTTGGCATATGGGATTTTCAAATAAAAAGATGCAAAAACCATTTGGCCACGTTCTGAGAGGGCATGATATGAAAAACTGTCCCCTGAAGAACAGATGCAGCTATAACTCCTTTCACCTGAGGACTCTCACGATCCTTCGTTTTTCGGGAAATTGTAGGAATGCTTGCAATCTTTCTTGTAAGCCTCTCCTTTTTTTTCTTGAACATGTGTTCGCAAGTTTCAATTACATTTGTGTAATGTTTGCTGATTTTGTGAGTACCTTGGCCTTTAAGCCTTCTCAGAATGTTGATCTTGAGAAATTGATGCTTTTTCAGCATGTGACCCCAGAGGAATTTGATGCTTATTTTGACTCCAGGCGTTTGATCTGCTGTGGTCGTATAGGGATGGCCGGCCTTTCTTTTCGGTTCTCTAGTGTTTGCATTCTTTGCCCATTTGGGTCGGAAAATTTTCTATGCTACTTACATACTTTCAACCTTGATCGGTATTTGATAAGAGCGCTTTTTCGGAATTGCACGGCCCAAATTCTTTTGGATGGATGATCGGTATAATATCCAATGCTGTGGACCGAGACCTGGTTTCTTAAGTGTACCATTCTGGGCCGCAAATTCAATTGGTGTACGCCATCCTGTTGGACCTTTGGACGAAAAGCCTTCATTTTCTTTGATCACCGATGATTTTCTTTGGGTTTTTCCCTTGAACTTTTTTGATTGATGAATCCATCTAAAAAATCCTTCCAACCTTTTATCTACTGCTTGTACCTGAATAGATAAATTTGATCCTTGAGAGTACGGAACGATATGCTTCTAAACTTGACGGAAGCCTTGATCGGGAAATTGAAAACACGGAAGCCAATGTTCTAAGAAGAGCCTGGTAAGCCATAAGATGCGAAACATCCTTTCCACTTGCCCCAAGCTTGAAGCTATCCCCGAGAAAATAGACTTCAAGGTCTAAATAAAAATCTCAGAATGGGAAAATGCCCCCATTAACATATTAATCCCACCAAACCATCCCCGGTAGTTCGGGAGTTGAATCGTTGCAAGCTGCGAGGTATGAACTTGGTTGCATAAAACACATCCCTTCTCGTGTAATACCCGCTTGTTTTATCTTTGTCAGTGGCTGTATTTCTGACGTTGAAAGAACCTCCAAGCTTATTGAAGAACAAAGCCAGGTTGCGACCAACTTCAGAGTGAAAATGTTTCAAGGACAAACTGAGAAAGAACAAAAGCATCATAGAGTTCTTGAATATTTTCGCTGGAGAGCACCGAACAGGGGGACCGAGCAGCGACTCTATGTGTTTTCTGATAACGTTTTGAGCTGATGGGGCTGAGGAATAAGCGGGAATTTTGAACCTGGGCCATTTTCTCCAGAATCAATCGAGCATAGCTGTGCCATGGCTTTTTCTTTTCTTCCAGCCTCCGCTTAATCATCTATACAAATATGGGTAACCCAACTTAGTCATCGACAGTCGTTACTTCTTGGTTACTCTTGGTTATGCCATTTCCAGATTTTTATCACAAAATGTTTGCTTCAAATACTTCATGAACTGCGGATGATCACAAAGGGTACCTCAAACTCTCCTGGACGAAATCACCTATAAATTTACTGAGATCTAAGGTAGGACGCAATTTATGACGAATTAAAAATATAACCTGATTTAAGATAATTTTCAAAATTTAAATTTTTAAGCATATAAATCGACGACTAAAAGCCTGATTTATTGTACTAATGGCTCAACATCATGAAAGGTTCGCCATTAACAATCATTATTTGTGTCAAGTTGAACAGGCACGAAAAAAGAAGGAAGTAAAGTTAAAACATGACGAAATCTATCTTTTATGCAGTAAGTTCTAGCAGAGACAAACGTAGTGATGACTTCAGGCACGTTTTCGAAACGTTTCTCCCAATCAAGCTAATATTTTGAAGTACAAATAAATGTACATATCAAAATTTGCAAGATTTAAAAAAAAATACTTTTATTTACCACTGGAAGATTGTTTATAAGACGAACATAAATAAAAGACCATTTTTGAAAAGTCTTTTCGCTTGCTTCAATAAGGACAGCATTATAACACTCTCGGTGTTGTACTGCTTTAACAATAAAAGTACCTATAAGAGATGATTGGTTGTTGAATTAGGCGGACGTTGAGTTGACAACATATCCCAAGCGACACACTTGCACACCACTACGGGGATGTCCCAAAAAAAGAACAAAATAAACTAAAACCAATACTTTTGCTGCCCCGTAAGTTATGACAAGTTAATTGATTCCAAAAAATTTCACTCGAAATCATTATTGCGAGTAAACACAAAAAAAAAACACTGAGCAAATAACGCTGAAACGTCGTCTGCTGTTGTGTTGCAAGACTTGTAAAAAATACTAGTTTTGTTTATATTTAGAAATTTAATTTTGGTATAAAAAATGAAGTTTTCATTCATGCATAAGTATTTTTTAAGAATATACATGCATCTTTTAATAAAAAGAAAAAAAATGTTTTTTTTTAAATAACTTTTGACAAAAATATTAACATTTTTTCGAAACAGAAAATTTTGAACAAATTTTATGAAAACACCCATCACCTTAAATCCAGTTAGACAACACAACTGAATACGCCAATCTGCCCCACGGCTATGCTTTACTGATTCACAAATCCGAAGGCTTGACATTTGATAACTTTTTTTTGCGCTTGGTTCGCTTTTTGATTCAAGATCGTTTCTGGTCACCATCCCAGATAGGAATTCTTGTCCCAAGGCGGGACCAAAGCCGTGCGGATGGTGCGGGGGGCACAGGGGAATCTCTAAGATGTCCCATTGCGAGCCCTTATTTGAACACGTTACTCATTTTAATCTTGTCGGATACGTCATTTTTTACTCCCTCTCGTAGAAGTCTCTGATGCGTCCCGTTTTTATTTTTTGGCTCCTTCTCGACACTTAGAAAATTTCGGAGAAACTGTCTTTGTCTTTTCGCGGCAAAGTTTGATTCTAAAATTCCATTATTAGCTTTATCTTCTAACCTCAGATATGATTTCGTGGCCCATCTGTATAGTACTGGCCTCTCACCACGACGATCCGGGTTCGATCCCCGGGTCAGGTTCCATATTTCTTCAACTATGATGGTTATATGCAGTCGAATTATGATGTGTGCCTGGTAACTCTTTGCATACTCTGACAAATAAACTTTGTCCGGATATCCGGATCACCGTTCGTGAAAAAATGTCGGCACAGCAAACACTCATAAGAAAAAGAAGTGTAAAGAAAAAAGGAACGAAATTCAGAGTCCAGAAAAAGATTTATTATTAATGACTTCTTGAGGTCCTTTTTCCGTCCCAAGTACGTCTAAAGTCCATCCAATGGGACGGGATAAGGACCGCTATGAGATCTCGGCGAAGCGGACATTGGCCATACGTAAAAGACGTCCTAGGAATGTAAACTTGGGAATCTGCTATGTGCCAAGTACATCCCAGACGTCTCAAAGTGACGTGTTTTGGGCGTCTATGGGACTGCAGTGTGCTATCTGGGATGACGCATGACACGAAACCGTCTGGACGTAAAGGTCTTTTCAAACCGTGAGGAAATTGTCGATTTTAAAGCGTTGGCTGATAAAATTGGCCATGGCTCCACAAGCGATATCCTGCAGGACTATCAGGTCCCCGAATCACAGAAGTCTTATTTGGAGAGCGTCTAGCAATACCGAGATTTGATGAGTGAATTCCTTTATTTGCCAAAAGTAATAGAAAAACAGATTGATTCCCCAAACACCTTTCTTAAAGCATTCTTCTAACAAGACTTATCAGAGGGGCCTTGAGCAGAAAAAATATTGAGAGATCCTCAAAGAATGGGACGTCCACAAGCCTTACTTGCCCCTTTCTGGTATACGTCGTGATGTGCTCGAAGTTGAAAAAGGTTTTCGGCAACGGACAATCTCTGATTTCGAACATCGTGCAAGCATTCAAGCCCAAAGGTATATGGACCTCATTGGGAAAACACGGCAAACGCATATAGATTTGTTACCTATTGTTTGTGGTTTTTCATATTTGATGATCTGCTAATACCATGAATTTATTCACTTGTCATTGACATTCGAAAGGCTTAAATTCTGAAAGTATTCTGAACGTTTTCTGGAAATGAAAGTTTCTTAATAATAAAAACAAAAATTCAGTTAAAAAACGTTGTTTTGAAATAAAAATAAATAAAAAAGAAGTTTAACTCAAGAAATTTGTTTTTCGTGAGAGATCTTACCATTACCCTAAAAAAAAGCTCCGTGAACACAATATTTTGGCAAGTGCCTTGGAAAAGAGGTGGGAATTCGTCCTAGCTCGCTTATTCAAGGGCTGTACAAAAATCACAGTGTTGAGATTCTGTAGCTGACTACTCAAGCTTTGAATACAACAGTTTCTGAGTTTTTAGGCGAACAATCACGCTTCAGATATTGATCCTTTTTGTAATCCTTTTTGAACTCTCAAAATATGGAATCAAGATGTATATTTATATATTTACAAGTGATGGAAATCTTTCATCAAGTCCATATTAAAAATATCTGACCAGATCTAAAGGTGTTTTCTTCCATACCTTTGAGCAAGTATACCTCCACTCCATTCAGTACAAAAAACAGTCAAAAAAGATTTTGTAGACTACACTGTGACTTGACTCATCGCAACAAAAAAATCAGGCGAGGTTTAAGAAAGGAAATCATTCCGATTACTAAAAGTTTTTTAACTTGAGATTTTAATGAATTTTCATGCTGAACATTGGTTTTGATTTAGCTAAAAACTAAAATATGTGGTGAAGCATTTGATGGAAAAAATCTTTATCGGACAGTCCCCACCAATCTTAATAGACTTAAATGATTGAGGAAGTTCCTTTTTTTCTTCTGGAAAACTAAAAAAATTATTAACGTCTTCTCAAAATTCGATAAAAAGAGAATCCTCCTTCTCATCATTCCTCTCCTTCTTTTTTCTCAACGATTATCTGGCTTAGATGAAAAGCGCACACAACCTAGAAAACGTTTATTCTATTTTATGTTAGATTTATCTAAAGCAATAAAGCGATATATGAGACATATCATATATCAAGGGTCATAAACTTCTGATCGTCAAAGATCTCATACAATCTTTCACAGGGAGAAATTCTAGCTAACCCTACCATGTATCATTGACGGCTTCTTTTTCAAGATATTCGTTTATCCGTCTGCGTGTTCGTGGACATGTCTCTATTGGAAGATTTTTCGGATAAAAGAATAAATTCTTTCGATTTAAAAACACACAAAATGTTCCCTAAGAACAGAAGAATCTATTTGGAAAGTATAAATAATTATACAGTCATGCTTGCCTTCAAGGAAAGGTATGTAACATCCTAACAAATTCGGGAGATGTGGGTGGATGACTATGGACGACTATCGTTTCTTCTTGGAACTCTCACGCTGCTGCACACGAAAATGTTTCGTTTTTTCAACCAATTCACAAAACAAAAATAATTGATTTGTACCCTCTATGCTACATCAGAAGAATTTACCCTAGCTGATCTGTAACAATACATCGGACGCAAAGAGTTGTCGGTTCAACATTTTCCAAAAGAGGACGAACGAGAAATGGGCCATCATAATAAGAGCGTTTCTGAGAATGTTTTACAAAACTTCTTATGTAAAGATTCCTGTGGTTTCCATAGGTTATGATACAGCCCTTTTTTCTCTATAAGAGAGTGCTGTGCGTCCCCTGCTGTGCTACTTCTCTGTTTTTCAGAAAAATAGTAATTTCAGCATGTATAATCGTGGTCAAACGGTGGGCTATGATGATTTTTTTTTTTTGTTTTTGGCAACCTCTTTAAAATTATAGATAATTTTCTGTTTAGCTTCCAGATCTAGGGATTAGGTTGATCGAGAAAAAAGGATGCGAGCTAATCCTATGCGCTGCCTTTTTCCCCCAGAGATACTTCACCCATACTGTCCAAGAGCTGTCTTATATCCGCCTGGAAGAGTGCTTATGAAATCATGCAGTTCTGCTATAATCTCACAAAAATCCTGTTGAGACCTCCCATGAGAAATATTATTTGAGATGCTCGGATCAAACAAAATGATATTCTGGGCCCCGAAATATATAAAACAACGCAGTTTTTAGTGACGCCTCTCTTACATCTTTACCATATATTTTTTTATTAAGGTGTTATGTGCATCGTAAAATATCAAGAGAAGTTTAGATATTGTAAATTTTCCACTCGGCCAACAATAGCTTTAATTATCTATGTGTGCAGTTGCGTGTTTTTACAATCAAGAGATGATTTAAGATTGAATGAAAATTATTGTATTATTATTTATTTATTAATTAATATATTCATACATTTTTAAACGTGTAAAAAAAGGTTTCAAAAATCAAATATAAAACATCATATATAAAGTTTACTTATCACAACATTAAAATTAAAGGCTTGGAGCAACCTTGAATAAAAAAAATTGGTCCAAGCTTAAAAACAGTATTATTAGAAGGTAAAGTTTTTAAGATTGGAATCCGCGAGCTTGTGCTGGGCTTGGGAGCAAGTCTAGCGCAAGCTCGCTCGAAGCCGTTCATTTTCTACGGGCATACTCAATTAAAAATCGTCGAATAATCATTCGAAATACTCTTTTTGATTCTAGAGAATCACGAGATTTGTTATCCTAGTAAAACGAGATTGCTTATTGTGATGGAAGATGTCAGCAAAAGATTGTTGGAGTAATTGACAGCACTTGAGCTGTACTTTACCATCAACTTTCTCACAGAAAACCTTCTGGCTGCCCACAAAATATATGCTGGTCTTATGTCCTTTGATTTGAAACTATTTTACTCATTCATGGGCTAGATTTTACAAATATTGAATAATCCCAACTTCGAATTTTATATCGAAAGCTTTTGGCTACACTCTTTCTTATCTACAATTAAAAATGGACTTAGAAACGTCAAAACTTTTACTCTTCATGGTGTACACTTGTAGTACGCATCCTTTTTAACATATCTATGTTAAAAGTGAAAGTCTGAATTTTAAAATGAGAAATATGGAAATTACATGCAATTCTAAAAAAATCATGACGGGAAAAATGTGGATTTTTTTCGAAATTTTTCGGGATGAAACAAAATTTAAGGTGGAAACACTGCTCACGAGTGCTACTGTTAAACAGTTTAGCCAATATAATTTAAAATTATATTAATTATTATTTTAGTTTTTTTGCGTAAACCTTACTTAGCTAATATAATTGTATATATTTAGCGTTGTCTGTGGGATCTGTGTTGGGTTCTTACTTGGGTTTTATTAGCTATGACTATTTTGCTATAACTTCAGCTAGTATTCTAATAAGCGAATTCGGCAATTTGGCCGAATTCACTTTTGCCGAAAACACTTGTTATTTTATTGCGGAATTCGCATGGACTCAAACGGGAGCAATTTCCCAGTAGTTCCCCCCCCCCCTTCACGTTTTGAACCACACCGCCCATGCCGCCAAGTAAAGAAATGCTTCCGGAGCTCGCCAAAAGGAGCAGCCCAGTCTAGTTCGACTTTTAGGGAGGGGGAAATGTCGACTGCTGAACTTTACATAGAGTAAGTCATCTCCTTATTTCTGGGGTGACCTCATAGAGGAGGGTGATAAAGAGGGTGATTTAAGTGGGCCCGGATCGGGTAACACGTGAACTTATAAATGTATACTGATCTTCAAAACACGGAAAAACAATAGAATTTTTAGTAAAAATTCTTCTGGCGATTTTTCCATGTGACAGTTAAAATAAAAAACCTGAAGCAAAATAGTATTTCGATGAGCACACCGGAAACTTATTGTACGCAGTAGAATAAACTTTTTATGCAAAATGTTTATTCTCTACAAAAATATGTTGATTTATCCAAACATGTTACACTATACTGGCAACAGATGGCGACAGGCGGCGGACGGGGTAACTTGTATGGTGCCAAGTACGTGGCCTTCTTTCTCCAGCTCCATGCTGTTTAGCCTCATCCATCTTGTTCGTGTTGTGTCTGCCTGGCTGTACTGTCACGTTCCTTTTTGAATGTAATACGTGAGACAAAAATTAAAAGAAATATTACCAATTATCGCCGCGTGTAAAAATCCAATATGTGCTGGGCGCACATCATAAGTAGGCGCACCAAGTTCTAAAGCGGTTAGGAATTCTTGGGCCAAGAGAATTATCTCATATTTGCTTGAATGGCCATTCCTGGATTGTAGACAATAACAATAACAGAAGAGGCTGTCTCGTGGAATGCCACGGGCGAAAAGTTCCTCAATGAAGGTTTTTTGGGGAAATATAAAGAAATAAAAAAAAATAAAAAAAAGAATTGATGAAGACATGTTACGAATGCATAACCAGATGATTTGGCGAAACGGTTAAACAGGAAGGTGAAGACATTCCTATGAGAACTGTATTTCCCGGCCAGTAGCGATGTACGATGAACTCTGGCAACAGATTCATCGGTAGCCAATCAGCTTCAGCATTGATGGTTCGCTCGTTTCTAGTATCAATTTTTGTAGTTGCAGTCGCGCGGGCAACAAATTTTCCAACAATCTCCATTCCTGCCGGCAACCCGGGACGGTTGAATTTACCAAACCGTCCTGGATTGCTGAAAGTAAAAGAAAATGGGTAAAATTAGACAACTACCAAATTAATAGCAATTAATACAGCTCACCTTTCACTTTGTTCTAGTGACGCGACCAATTTGTCAAAGTATCCAACCGTCAATGTATTCCCAGCCGATAGCCGGGCGCACAAGAAGACTAACGTCTTGTTCTTCCGGGGCACATCTGTCTTTGGGATATCAAGAATTCTTGGAGTTGGTGGAAATAGCGTTATTATGTAATTGTGCTCGCAGGATACGCATGAATTCGTTGTCGTGCGGTAGATGGGACTCACGTAACGATCGCAAAATGAGCAAATCGGTCCGTCGACCGTTTCTACTTTAGTTGTCCACACAACAACATTGGACGCCAAGATTTCCAAGATCCCATAGAAAGGGCAAACTCGCCTATTTGAAAACAAAAAAAACTTATTAGAAAAAAAATAAGTAAATTTGGTAATGAAATTGGTCTTACCATGTGAGCGTTTCAATCTTCTCTTGAAGCGACAAATGCGAAACACCTGTTAACATGGAAAAAATTTCGTTCCATTCAATACTGTCCTTTGGACAGGAGAGGCTGTTGTTGGCGTTGTAACATTTAAAAGCAGTATTGCCTGGACAAATCAGACAATCACCACTCCAACCTTCAGGTAAATCGTCACTGGACGACAGTTGTTCTATTGAAAAAATAAATTTTGGTTACTAAACAATAAAAAAAAGAAAACTAAAACGAAAAAAGCATACCGAGGCAATATGTGTGAAAAGAAGCAGATTTGTCAGAATAATATTGCTCAAATGCCTGTAATTTTGGCTCACAATTTTCTTGGAGAGTTGACCCGTCAATCACATTTTCTTCTGATGGGATCCAGACTTCGTTTTTAAGTGATGGAGACGATTTAACGGTAAAATTTATCCCGAGATATGAAAGATCGACATCAAGATCAATAAACGGCGGATTGCACGTTTCTGGTTCATTCTGGTCTTTTTTCAAAGTACTTTGTTTCATTTTTCCCTTTTTTTTCTTTTAAGAAGTCTCGAATCGGCTTGAAATTCTTCTACCGTGAAGTTGAATTTCTTCAACAGATCTGCGGTTACTATTATTCCGTTTTCTTTGAGAATTTGAATCACTTGTGGTCTGCTTCTTGCATAGGTGTTACAACTAAAACAAATAAAAAAGAAATTGAATAGCAAGGAATTTGACGAATTCTAGAAATTATGAAAACTTACACCCAGAAATTTAATCGTTTACGAGGCGGATTGCCACATATTGACAAAGATTCTAGGCAGGTATTTGACGATAGCCTAGCAATTGGTCGCCAATGTACAAATTTCGATTTCACCAATTTTGGATAGATTAATTTAGGGAACATTTTCAAATCAGGTCTGTGGCTGTAAAACATATTTGAAAATTGTAATGGGTAAAAAAGAAAAGCGGTTAAGTTTTGAATTTCTCGATGATAAACGACACAACAAGTTGCTAGAAGGCAATCAATTCAAAAGTTCATCATGAACAAAATCCTAGCAGTAAAACAGCGCGATGGCGTACAGATATTTTTCGATTCAAAGTAAATAAATAAAAATAAATAAAATAAATACGGAAGGACGGACATCATCCAGTAACAGCAGGTCCGTAAAAAACAGTAAAAGTATTCGCCCTCATTCAACTTTTACACAAAACCAGAACTCTTTTCCCCCCTTTTATTATTAGCCAAACCAGATTTCAGGTAGATAAAAATATAACCTCCAAAGCTTTTATCATCGACGATTCAGTTGATGCTCCTAAACGTCCCTCGTCGGGTCTCTGTCGACGTCGGAGAGAGAAGTACTTCCCCCGAATTCTACGCCATCCTGCCCGTGTTGCCTGTCAACTCTCTATGCACGCTAGAACGGAGACTATTGGTTTACATCCACCCACACACTGTATACACAGTATACGGAATATATTTACCGTGTCACGTCGAGCGTCGATAAAGAAAATGACATTGGAAAAGTCTCTGTATTTGTTTTGTCCCCCCCCCCCAATTTGTTTTTCCCGTGTACTACTTGTATGCGGAATAGGTAAGATTGTCGTCGGTCGGCTGAATCAACAAATAGATGCAGTATATCATCGACTACTACTACTACAACGAGAGAAGTTGTAGCAAAGGGGGAAAAAAAGAAGAGCTCGCAAGTGAAATTGGTCCGACAACAAAGAAGCAAGACAACTGAAAGATATTGTCAGATATATCAATACTGAAATGGCCGTGTGCTATTGGGTTGATGGCGACGGTTGGCAACGAATCAAACGAAATGAAACCAAGCAAAAGAGATGATTATTCGACACACACACACACAGCACAGCCCAGACGATTCCAACAGTGAATCAAAATCTATTTCTCTCTGTTCCTCCTCATGTGACACATCGGCCAAACGAGGTAAAAAAAGAGACACAACGGCAGAAGAAAGAGTTACTACCCCGCCATCGCGTTAGCCATGTCGATCCCGTAAAACATTGGAGAGCGGTGCCCAACAGTCGCGACAATGGGGCGAAACACGTTCGATCGTATCTCTCCTTGATTGATTCACAGTCGATCTTCTTCTGACCGAATCGAATGAAAACAAAAAAAAGTCAAAGACAAGAAGCAAAAGTAAAGAGGTGTGTACCAACTAATGTTCATCCGATCCTATAGATGTATGTAAGACGCTCGTCGGATCGACTTAAAAATAAGAAATAAAAGAGCGACGCCGATATAATCGGCAAGAGAAAGGGGAAATCACCTTTCCCCACCCCGAAAAAATCGTTCGACATCAAAGTCCCATCAACTTCTCGCTTCCCCCTCACCTCCGTTTGCCGGCGTTTGATTCGCGTGATTGCGAGAGTAACGAATCCGGCGCGCCAACCCGACCGACAGCTAAACGCCTTAAGTCATTGATGATGTATCCAGCTTGAATAATCACGCACGCGAGGCATCGCCCAGTCAACAACTGCTCCCCGACACAAGAAATAAAGAGGCGGATGGATGGATGGATGGACGCCCGCTCAACTGATTTTTTTTTCTGCCAATACTTTTTTCCCAGACATTATATTGAAAGACTACAGCGAAGAAAAAAGCGGGTTAGGTCGGTCTCTCGTCCGTTCACGGCACAAATGTCAAAGTAAGTAATTGAAGCCATAGTCCATCTCGACGACGAACGCCAATGAAGAAAACGTTGGCGGTCACGTTGGCTGCTGCTGCTGCTGCTACTCCCACTTGCTCAGATATTATTATACCACCGACCCGGAAGAAAAAAGAAAAAAAATAAAAGTTTTTCATCTCGGTCGATATTTTCTTTTCTGCAACTGACCTGGGGAACTTTCCCAACAAACGTTAGATGCCTGTGTGTGTGTGCAGTTGCGCAGCTGTTTCTCCCATACGGAGAGGAGCATCTTGTTCTCAATACAGGCCCCCCTCGGCAGACGACAGTATTGATTACATTCACCCATTTTCTCCCCCCCCCGACCCCCACCCTTCCATCCCTTGCATGTGGCGGCGTGTGCCAGTGAATGCAAGTTTCATCCTCCCGTGGGGTTAAGAGGGAAAAAAGATCGTCTCCTTCTTCTTCTCTTCCTTGAAAAATAACAAAACAGGAAAAACAAAAGGAAACCGCTTCCAGGAGGCAATATCCTGGAACAACAGACACCATCAAGTGAGCTCACTGCCTCTCTATAAAGCCTTCAATCTCTCCTGTTCAATTATCCCGCTCCCATTTTTTCTTCCCTCTCTTTTTTTTCACTAGGAAAATGAAAATGCCGATGCAGATTCGATTTCTCCGGCCTGAAGCTTCTGTTATACGGCCGACGACTGGTGGGGCTGTCAAAGTTTTCGGGCGTCGGCGGTTGATGCGACGGCGACGCCCGCTCCCGGTAAGTGTTTTCTGCGGATCTCAAACTAATTAACTTTGCTTTCCTCCTCATCTGCGAGCAAACAAGTTGTGAGGTGGGAGAAGGGAGAGAGTTACTATATCGACGCCGCCGCAGAGTAGCCTATAGCTCATTTGTGTTTAGGGTCGTAGAGTCTCTCGCTCTACCACGGCTCAATTCACGCACGACGTCAAGACTATCCCGCTCTCGTTTAGCGTCGCGGGGAGAGAAAACCAAAATTCTGGATACAAGTCACTTTGAGCCGGTCAAACGGGGGAAATGAGAAATCATGTAGAGGTATGGCCGACCTCCTGAATTGAACAAACAAAAGATCGTTCGACCGTCGCTCGGGATTAAATTGACCGATCCTTTCATCATCAAATTACCCCAAAAACGTCAAAAGCGGAGAAAAAGGGGTGAAATTGTTTGCCTAACCAGTTTAGCATTGAAGTCCGTCAAACAAAACAAACGAGCGAAAAAAAGCAGTTGTTTTTTTTTATTTCATTTTTTCTTGATCGCAATCAACTATCCACCACTCCCACCGTATGCACCAACCCAGCAATTTTTGTTTCCTTTCTCCTTTTACAACATATAAATAACAAAGAGAGAGAGAAAAACATAAAAAAAACACACGGCGCTAGATGATTTGCTTGGTGACAAGGACACACACGGGAGAGACAGAGAGAGACTATAAAAGAAATTTGACGTTATTCAACGTGCGGGCCACGAAATGGAGAGACGGATAACAGCAGGCAAATAGACAACAAGAAGAAGCTGTAACCGTCACCCGGTTTCCCCCTATACCCCCCAAAAAACTACGACATCTGAGCCAGAGCTCTGCTCAGAAAGTTGTGTCTCTCCTCTTTTCTTCCATTCATCAACCGAGCGAACAAATAAAACGGAGGAAAGCCTTCCACAACATAACCCTGAACTGCATCAAGCAGCCTATCTGAAATCAAAAGAGCTACACGTATAGGTTGTGGCTACACTAAACAAAAATTTTAACCACCATCACGCGTGTGATTTTTTTTTCTTCTTTTAACTTCCTTATAAAAATATAGATACATGGATTTTTTTTTCGTCCGGTTTTGTAGACACGTTGGCAAGCGTCGAGAATGTCGGATTGATTGCGGAACCAGCGCGCCTGGAGTCGTACGGCGAAAAAACTAGTCGAGTGAGTCGCAAAAAATTCCCAAATACTTAACAAAAAAAAAAAACTGGCACCACACGACGACGACGTTGGCCGATGCGAAGGAGAGAAAAGAAGAAGAAGAAGAAAAGTCATTCGAGTAACGACACACAGGACAAGCAGAGCCGGAGCTCACCGCTTGACTGCTGATGAGCGCCACCCACCCAGGGTTTTTCTTCGTTATACTACACCCAAACGACACGTGCAAGAAAATAAGAAAAATTCAATTAAAGTTGAAAAAAAGTAAGTAAGTAAGAAAATAAGTATGTTCAATGGCGGATCCTTTGATTTGATGGGCTTCCCCCTACTAGCACTAGTTGTTACAAGAAGTCAGTAGCGGACAACCATCCAACTTTTTCTTGTCGTTTGCCGACGGAAAAAATAGATAAATAAATAAAAAAAACAAAAGAAAAAAGAAAAGAAAAACTTCCGATTTTCAATGGATCCGGAACCGAGAGACAAGACGCACGAAACGGTTCGGCACACACACAAGACACGTCACACGAGGGGGGGGGGGGGTTGAAACACAGCAGACGAGGACACGGGGACAATAGTAACGTCAAAGACACGCATATCCACACATACGTAACTGTAAGGGCATCGGGAAAAAAAACTCCCGTCCAAGAGTTCCGAGAGTTCCTTAAGTCACTTGCACTCGACTTCAATCAATCAAAAGTCGGCCATGTCATGAAAACTAAAACTCTTGCGTCGAATTACACTGTCTTATCATTTTTTTTCGACAAATAAATTATAAGTTTCCACAATGCGAATCGGATTAACACGGAAGAAGCAATTGTTGATTGACGGTGGTGGTGGTGGTGGCCGCAATAATCCGCGACGAAATCAAACCCGAAAAATTTGGTTGCCCGCAAAACATATTTCACGATCGCACCAAACAAAAACAAAACGTCGACGGGGGAAAAAAAATGTTTGCAGAGAGTCGAACACTCACAAAATAAAATTTGTTTTTCGTTCGTTCGTTTCTTTTTCGACAGCACCTCGTTTCAAACGCGTCCGCTCGGGCATCGACTCGGCCAAAAGGATCCAAAAGGATCCAGGCTGAATCTCCCACCAAGCGCCAAAGGGACAAGCCGAAAAAGAACCAACACTATCGGAAATATCGACCATACTGCTCTTGTACCCATCATCTCTTCTTTTATTCCCTCCCCCTTCTTTCCAACAGCGGAAAATCACGCACGCCAACGGACAACGGACTAAATAACATCATCGACAGAATAGCAAAGGATAATTCTTAATGATCATAAATAATTGCCGATGGGCAGGACTCACCCGTCAAACAGAAGGTGGCGTAATCAGAGTAGCAAGAATTCTTCAGCAGAAAATCGTCGCTACAACCACAAATCCACGAAAACGACGACGATGACGTGTTGGTGTTGACCGGCTCTTCCGTCCGCGATGTAGAGTAGCGTGTAGAGCAAGACGAATTCGGTTGGTTC
Organism: Daphnia pulicaria; assembly: GCF_021234035.1. NCBI lineage: Eukaryota > Metazoa > Arthropoda > Branchiopoda > Diplostraca > Daphniidae > Daphnia > Daphnia pulicaria. The sequence continues at coordinate 5,805,454 of NC_060920.1, forward strand.
GTGCTCGTTGGCGGGGCGGTCGATGCTCCTGAAAAAATTTCAAAATGATTCAAATTAGACGCCGAATTCATTTCAATCAAAAAATGGCGAACGCATTTCCCTGTATGGGTTTTTTCTGTGCTTATAATATTACAATACTCATGACAGTCATAACTCTCTCTGTCTCTCATCTGTCTCTTTATATCTATATCATCTGTCTACCATCCGCTTTGCATTCGAATCCGAAGCGTGAAAAAGGAAAGAACGAGGGGCTTTAGATGCGATCTAAACAAGCAATTCAATGCCGTTTTCCCTTCACAGTTCCCGTTTTCGGCCCATTCTCACGCACACAATATTTGCAGAGACGACAAAATAGCTGTTTGAGAGATCCTACTGTTTGTCGCCAAAGTGTTGAGCGCGGGGTGTCGTTTCTCTGATATATTTCGTCGTCTCTAATTCACAAATCTTCCCGCCACCCGAAAAAGAAAGTCGGCAATTCATTTCAAGTTTAAAAATAAATACTTCACTTTTGTTTTTCTCCCTTCCGCAGGATGTGCGGTAACCACCGAAAGAATACAGTAGGTATACAACCCGCACTTTACAGTTTGATTCATATCAAGAGGTTGTCGCTCCCAGAGACGAGACTCTAATCCAATTGGATATAGTGGGAAATTTAAAATTCGGATATTCGAGCCAAATATGCAATTACGGGCGGTGCCGACAGTGCAGTGGTACCCAGCGCGTAAACCACAAATTGCGTGAGAAGAGATATCTAGACTATACACAAAGCCTCTTCCGCATTACCAATCCCCCACTCATCTGGTTTCTCTCGATGGATCAATAATGACTAGGCACGGACAAGAAAAAAGAGAAAATAACAAAACGGTCATAGCTAATATAGTGTAGATGTTATGATGTCGAAGCTGATAAAAGGTCCTAGCTTCACCCCGCATTCCCCCCCCCCCCATTCTCCGTCCAGACTATTCCGTGTACATACAGAGACGGAATAATTTTTTTTTCTATTAGGTTGGGGGATGATTTTGGGATTCCATCTCGCACGTCCATAAAAGTCAGCCAGAGTTGCCGGATTCGTTTTCACACACGCTCGTCTCTCTCTCTCTCTCTGCGCTATACATACTCGTCATTATAGATACTGCATCGCCATTGAGCGGCAGAGCCCTGCACACAGCACACCAGTGTGTGTGCTGTGTTTTTTTTGGCTTCATTCCCCGGGATTTTTTCTTTGGCAGACCACTGCCAAGGAGAGAGAGAGAGAGAGCGACTTTGCTGGACTCTCTACCGCACCACTTTGGCTCTCGATGGATCTTCGTTCCCCCCTTTATTTCTTTCTTTTCCTTTTTCTTGTTGTTGTTGTTGTATGCGCTGCATGTATTCCGTGGCATACCCCCATAGCCCCGGCAATACTTACTCAGTCTCTCTCTCTCTTGTGCGCTCGCTATCTTTTCTCTTTCTCTGTGTCTATCTCTCACATCTCTCGCATCGCTTCATTCCGGCCACATATTCAGACGGAGGGAGGAAACAAAAAAATATACCTATCGGAGGCAACCAGCCCTTGCATGATAACCTAGTAGATATACAGTCTTCGGCTTCGCAGAACCTGATTAATGGACAACAGCAATAACAACAACAACGACCCCAGCTTCGAAAAACAACCGAGACCAAAACACACACAGAAAGGCCAAAGGAGAAAAGACCAGCACGGGTAGTAGCAGTACTGTACATATGAAACCCACCCCTTTCTCCATGAATAAAAACAAAACAAAGCTCACACACACACAAAATAATAAACAAAAATGTAAAAGGCGTAAATTGTGTGCGCTATGTATGTGGGAGTGCTAGTCTATCGATGCGAGTAGAAAGACTAAATGGGGGGGGGGAGAATCGGACAAGTTTCGCTTTTCTCTTGGTGGGCCCATGACGATCGTCTATCGATAAGGCGATCGTTACGACGCTAACAAAGTGAGGACGGAAAATGAATCGAATAGAAACGGACGGGAACTTCACGCTCAGATTGACGAGCGAAAGTGGGAGTGGACAAAAAAAATAAAGAGGCCCGGAAAATCATCAAAATAAAAAAGAAGACGAAGAAAAGAGAAAAGAATTTACCTGGGCTGCCGCTCGGAGACAGGCCAGCGTGTCGCAGACTTTGGGCGCCTCCTGGGCCTTGGTTCTGGGCAACAAGGCAGCTAGAACGACGAAAATGACGAGCAGGATCAGGATGAACACCAACAGAAGGCCCAGAATCAAGAGTCCGAGTGAAGTCACGCCTAAGAGACCTCCGGCCTTTTGAACCTATCCATCACACACTAGAAATGAAAGAGAAAGGGGAAAAAATTACCCAACCAATTTCGACAGAAAACGAAATAATATAGAGATCAATGGAAGAAGAAGAAGAGAGAGAGAGAAGAATCTCTAGGAACAACATTTTTCGAATTTGAATTTCGAATTCGAAAAAGAACCAACACCATCGGAAATATCGACCATGCTGCACTTGTACCCATCATCATCATATGATGATATAATATTCTATTTAAAAACATACCCGTCAGTCCACGACGACGACGACTTGTTGGTATTGGCCGGCTCTTCCGTCCAGGATGCAGAGCAGCGTGTAGAGATCACGACACTGAAGCCGTTGCCACCGAAACAAAAACTTGGCAAACAGTTAAGATTATCGGCCCAGTTTAATGAAAATGTAACAGAAACACAAAATCAGCCAGAGAGCTTTACGACAACAGCACGACTCGTGTTACACACCAAACAGAATTTTTTTTTCACCGTCATGGGGCGCCATATTTCCTGGCTGAATTTTTTGCGGTAATGCGTTCTGCATAGAAGGAGGAATGGTTTACAAATCAGCCATTTTGAACTTTTCTCTCCACCCATCCAACCACCCAGGCACGACTCGTGTTATACACATCACACATGATTTAATTTCCGATGAAAATTAAACTAAAGAGATCAATAAAATTCAGCCAGAGAGCTTTAAGATGACAGCAGGCACGACTCGTGATACACACCAAACAGAATTTTTTTTCACTGTCAAGGGGCGCCATATTTCCCGAGCTGAATTTTTGGCGGCAATTCGTTATGCGTAGGAGGAGGAAGGGTTTACAAATCGGCCATTTTAAACTTTTCTCTCCACCCATCCAACCCCACATTTAGAAAACAAGTCGGAGATTTTGGATTTTTATTTCCTCTCCCCTCCCCAACCTTTATTTAGTCTTTTAACTACACTAAAATTTAAGTGACTTAAAAAGCTTCCAAACTAGTATTGGGTCTTGACTCATGGAATTTCATGCTTTTCAACAAATTTCATTATGGCGTATGATTGATTAACAAAAGAAATATGGGTCGTATGAAAAAACAGGAAAATTGTATCGACGTTCTTGAACTTTTGTTAATCACTTGAAAAATATTTGATAACGGGTGGATACATATGAAAATACATTTCACCAAGCAGATTTCATATGTGTCGCAACCATCAATAAAAATCAAAATTTCCATAACGTAGAGTCTTAAGTAAGATGTGGTCCACCACCTCATTGCCTTCTGAGGATCCTATATTTTTCAATCAAATTATTAGTTATCAATTTATTTATTTTTTAATTATTATTTTAAATTTTACCTGTGTATGCTTCAAACTCAGACTTGGCCCGATGTATGTACAGTATCCTACAAAAAAATCCGAACGGCGATTTTTTGTTTTGAGCCACCTATCCATATTTTGGGAAACTGTTTGGCTTTAGACCTAAATCCGGGAGGCAAGGAACAAAGCGAATGGTGGGAACTGGGAAGAATGAAAAAAGGAGTTATAGGCTCAATTAGCCCATGGCCATGTCTCCACCCCATCCCCCCCAAAAATATGAACAAAATCAGACAGGCTGTCTGGAATTGTCATGGCGCGAAAAAATGAACAACGAATTATTCCCGCAGCTTTTAGGTTTTCTCGTCACTTGTCCAAAAATTGACAACGAGCCTAAGGCTATTCTAGACATTACTTTCTTCCCACCTTTCGCTTTGTTCCTATCCCCCTAAATTTATGTAAAAAAGCCAAACACAGTTTCCCGATATATGGATAGGTGGCTTAAAACAAAAAAATCGCCGTTCGGATTTTTTTTTAGGATACTGTACACTCCTTGGATTGTTTTGGATAAAGAAAACCATTCCTTGACGGCAGTCGTTTGCATTTCCAGGATGTTGTTGCGCTAGTTTGGTTTCTTCGAGACGCTCTTGCGGAAATCGCCACTCAAATACGTAAATTAAAAAAAAAAATAAATTAAAGAAATCTAAAGAAATATGAAATGGAAACTCACCAAAAAATGGGGTTGAAACCTATTTTGTTTTCCATGGCTTTATCCTTCTCTGGGATTCGGACGGTCAATTTGTCTCTTGAATACGACCGACTTCCCGGACGCTTGGCAATGATGATGTTATCCAAAATTTTGATCTCCTCCTCGATTACTTTGTTTCTTTTCTCCATCAGGCGGCGATAAGGCTCCTTTTCGACTTCCGAGAGTTTCTGTAAAATAAAAAAGGAATATTAGTTACACGTCCAAAAAGTAAATAAAAAAATTGAATTAAATAATAAAAAACTTACCATCCAGCGTTCCTCTAGCGACTTGGCCATGGATGGCAGAAATAACTCGTCTGGATGATCCCTCAAAAAACACTCGGAAATGCAGTCAACAATTGTTCCAAACGAGTTTTTTTTTTCAGTAGATCCCACCGATCTTGAAGTAGCTCGGATACGCTTGCTTCCGTTTCCATCTTCAATCAATCTATCTTCAGTCAAATTTTAAATCAAGGGCAAAGAACGATCGAGTTGAAACGATCAGGGGAACGAACGAAAATAGAGAATGAGGATAGCCCACGTTTCCTATCTAATTTATACAAGAGTGAAACAATTTTGGTAGCCAAAAATCAAAAATTGAAGTACTGTTGGAGGAACAAGAACCATCCAGCAGTTAGGGGGGTTACGGGGGATGGTGGAACTTGTTCCACCAATTCCTGATTCGCTGAAGCGAATTTTGGCTACCATCAGGGTAAATTCTTTCCCCATTACCCCTCAAATTTTTTCAAAAACATTTTTGGCTGAGGACAAGCTACAATAATATGTTACAGAAATTGAATAGCGTTGAAATTTTCCATCTTTTTTTTTGTGCGTAAATATCTTTGGCGCTTTTTTCGTTCGTATTCGCTTTTGAAAAATAAAAGAGATTGGACACATTTTGGGCTGATCATGTATGTAGTTACGAATTTGTAATGTGTAGACAGCGAGTTAGATCAATGCTAAAAATGTTTCCCATCATTTAATTCTTGGTACAAGGTTCAACCAATTAATCAACTGCTGTCTGCACAGTATAATAATTGTATAAAAGTTGGTATAACATCATCTTTATTGGATCCAGAAAACATCACAGGCGCTTTACTAGGTCTGGATTTTTCCCAGTAAACTATATACGCTAATAGAGAGATGTTATTTTTGTATACAGACAAAATTGGTAGACTCTATAAATGGAACTTTTTCTATATAATTCAGGACTAATTGAGGCCAATAGCAAGGCTTATGAGGGCCAATTTCCGTGAGTTTCATTTTCTCTTCGAAAAGCGCTATCTCTTCAAAAACAAAACGGTTTCTGTAAAAAAGGGAGTGTGTTCAGACCGTATCGTCACAACAATTTCCACAGCATTCATTTCTCGAGTTAAATTTGGTATCGTCCCGACTATTGAGAAAATTTAAACATGGCTCATATTAGCTTCAAAATTAATTTGATTTCAAACAATTTACATTTTGACATTTACATGTTTTTATTATTTTTCATTTTACATGACTTTGCTCATGTGATAAAATTTGAATTTAGTAAAGCAGTTTATTTGTATAGCACTTTGAATTAAAATGTAAGTATATAATTAGAAATCACCATGTTGCGAAGATGAGGAATTTATAAAATGAATAATCGAAAATAGAGGTGTGTTATCTTCTTTTGTCGTCTTGAAGCGACTTTCACCGTGGAAAGTTTTTCTTTTCAGTGTAGTTGTTGTTTCAAGAATGCGGGTAGAGTTCATCGTCCGTAGGCCCATTGCTGCGGCTGATGGAATGAGGGCTGAACAGGAGTCCACCACGACGGTTGAGTCGGAGCTGCCCAAAATGGTGCTTGAGTTGGTTGTTGGTAAGATGGCTGATCAACTGGTGCAGGTTGATGAACAGGTACTTCGTATGCCGGGGCTTGAACTGGCGTCACAGTTCCGGCAATTCCGGTTTGTCCAGCCGGTCCAACTGGTCCTGGACTACCTGGTGTTCCTGGTTTATCTTGAGGTCCGGGGCCACCAATCGGTCCAACGGGTCCAGCTGGTCCAGGTTCGCCATTGAAACCTGGAGCACCGGGTTTGCCTTGAGGTCCAACTGGTCGGGGTCCGCCTGGGAAGCCAGGAGCGCCGGGGCCTCCGTTAAGTCCATCTTTGCCGGGTCTGCCTGGTTTTCTGGGACCGCATGGATAAGTAGTTAGATAAGTAGAAGACAAGTAGTAGTTAGTTTTGAAGTTTAAATAGAATAATTTTTAAATTAATAAATGGAATAAAAGTAGCTACCTGGGAAACCTGGTCCGCCTGGTAGTCCGTCTTTGCCTGGAGCTCCTTGCCCGCCAGAGAAATGGCGCTCCCTTTTCTGGGAGCGCCATTGAAGCCAGGGGAACCAGCAGGTCCTTGGGGTCCAACGTCCAGATTGCCCGCTTGGAGCACCGGGTTGTCCATCTCTGCCAGGTCCACCTGGGAAACCAGGACTTTCAGCTTCACCTTTAGGGCCAGGTCCTCCAAGGAAACAATTTTCACCAGGTCTGCCAACTGGGCTAACTGGTCCTTGAGGTCCAACCGGGCCGACAGGTCCAGGTCCGCCAGCGAAACCTGGAGCTCCGTCTTTACATGGGAAGCCAGGAGACCCGGCAGGTCCAGGAAGATTTGAGGGCAAAGTTACTCCGGGTGAGCCAGGTTGACCCTTGGGTCCAGCTAATCCAGGTGATCCATTAAAGCCGTCTCTGCCAGGGGATCCTGGACCTCCATTGAGACCAGGTGCTCCGTTAAATCCAGCTTCTCCCTTTGCTCCAGGGAAACCAGGTCCGCCAGGAGCGCCGGGAGCTCCATTAGAGCCACTTTCGCCTGCTGGTCCAGGTCCACCAGGTCCACCATTGAATCCGGCAGGGCCAACAGGTCCGGGTCCTCCAGGTGTTCCTGGATTTCCAGCATTTCCAGTTTCTCCCTTCGGTCCAACAGGTCCAGGGGCGCCAGGTGGTCCTGGTGGTCCGACTACTGTGCTCTGTTGTGACTGTCCGAATCCTCCTCCAATAGCACCTCAATCTGAACCAGGAGATCCTTGTTGTATGTCCTAATTGTATCTCGAAATCTTTCATTTCCTATTAAAATTCGACGAAAAAATTATTATTTTAGCCTGAAAATGTAAATGAAGTCTACCACCTCGGTGGAACATAGAAAGTGTTCAATGACGTGCTTCCGGCGAGGATATTCCAGTTCGCCGAGCGAGAGATAGCCAGCAGCGAGGGCAGCTTTCTCTCTAATTTTGCTACCAATTTTGGCGTCGTCGACAACAGTGAGCAGATTTTCTACGGTGCGTGTAGACTCTCCGGTCGAGTCAAGCAGGGGACCGCAACGGCACATTTCGCTGACAGACAGACAGGCGGCGCTCAGCTTCATCGGATGTGGTGACTCGAAGAGGAAATCAATCACCAAGGAAGTGGTGGCCGACAATCATGGCGAGAGTTGGTTACGGCAACTCTTCTCCAGCTCCTCGCGGTTATTACCAGGCTCGGACAAGTGACTGCGAACGATTCGTTCGACGGTGTAGCGAATTCGGTGAGTTAAAATTGATCCTTGCTGCTGTTCCAGCGGCTTCTCTTTGAGGTTGCGGCAAAGATCGTGAATCAGCGCCTTAATTTGTCTTTCTAATGGCTATGGCCTTGGTAGCCAGCAGGGCCGACCGGACCGACGGAGCCAACGGGGCCAGGACTTCCGGGGTATCTTGGGTTACCAGGTTTACCTTGAGGTCCAATCGGTCCAACTGGTCCAACAGGTCCAACGGGGCCAGGGCTGCCAGGGTATCCAGAGCCCTCTTTTCCTTGAAGACCTTGGGAGCCGGGAGCTCCGGGCCACCAGGGGCACCAGGTCCCTCAGGATTACCATCCTTACCAGTTTTGCCTTGTTCGCCTTGAGGTCCTGCTTAGCCAAAAAGTTAAAATCATTAGAAGAATTATATTAATAACATTTTCCACGGTTAACGAACCTGGAGCACTAGGAGCGCCGTTGTATCCATCTTTTCCAGGAGCGCCAGTCAAGCCATTGGAACCGTCTTTACCAGGAGCTCCATCGTAGCCTGGATTTCCAACAGGGCCTTGAGGTCCAACAGGGCCGATAGATCCAGGAGCGCCGTTAAGTCCGTCTTTGCCTGGAGCACCGTTATAACCTCGAGTTCCAGCCTCTCCCTTGGGACCAGGGCTGCCAGGGTAACCAGGAGAACCATCTTTACCAGCGGGGCCTTGGGGTCCAGTTGTTCCAACTGGGCCAATGGGCCCGGGTCCTCCAGGAGCGCCAGGAGCTCCGTCTTTACCAGGATAACCAGGGGTTCCAACTGGTCCGGGAACATTAGATTGAACAGTTACACCAGGGGCACCCGTTTCTCCTTTAGGTCCAGAAGGTCCAGGGGCTCCATTGTAACCGTCTTTGCCTCGAGCACCAGGTGCTCCATTCATGCCTGGAGCTCCAGGAGCTCCGGGTTCTCCCTTTGCGCCAGAGTAACCAGGAGCACCAGGGGCACCAGTAGCTCCATCATTGCCTCTTGCACCAGTCAATCCTTGTGCTCCAGGTGCTCCATCATCTCCGGGATTTCCTTGAGGTCCCGGAGCGCCAGTAGATCCAGGGGCGCCAGTATTTCCCTTTTCTCCCTTAGGTCCAGCATATCCTTGCGGGCCAGGGGCTCCAGGTGGTCCAGCAATATATTTATCAGATTTGTCAACAACTCCGGGAGCTCCAGCGGGTCCTTGGGGTCCTTGGGCACCAGCTTGTCCTCTCAGCCATGGAAGGTACCTAAAAGGTTCGTATATTTATTTCGTCTGCAATCTTTTAAAGTTTCAACTGTTGCTTACTCAAGGAAGCGTTCCCACTGTCTTTGAATCTCTTCAAGCTCGTAGTTGTCACCGTAAGCTACTTGAGCCCGCTGGTATTGCGGAGCAGCCAAAGCAGCCGCAAAGAGGCAAGTTAAAATGATAGCCTAAACAAAAATACAATAACGAACTAGGCAACAATAATTGGGATACGTTATGAAAGGAAAAATCAGGTAACTTACTGCTGCTTTCATGGTTTCCAGATTTAATAATGTTAGTAGAACAAAAGTTTGCTCTTCAAAACAGCAAATTTTCTAAATGAAAAAAATGACGAGTTGTAAAAAATTTAACTTTTCAATCACTTTTCAAAATTTTTGCGATGAGATGATCTCGCTTGAAATCCGATTTGAATGATTTTGAAAAAGAAGCTAACCTTTAAGTTTAAAATGCTGTTTGCTTTTCCGCTGCTGAACCAACGCTGATGAAAATTTGCTGATCGCTCGCCTTTTAAACTCTCAATTGCTCCAATTAAAAGTAAAGGAAAATTAAACTCGTCATGAAAAACCGCCTGTTAAACCTGAAAATGAAAGGACACAAACAGGTTGCTGTACTGGAGCACACCCAATAAAATTGGATTCAACTTTAATAGTCACTCACCAAAAGTGAAAGGTTAAAATCAAAACTGAAATGCGTTTTATCCTTAAAGAATCGAAGTGAAAGGGTTTACCGGTAATATACGTACATCAATATTGGTATACAGTTTTGAAGTCTAGTCCCGCAAACCTGTCAAACAACAACATTGTGGTGGGGTTTTCCCACGCAAATTATGGCCAAAGGCCGAAACTTTATAAGATTGTGTATGCTCGTCAATTAATATGTTACGACTCTCAACATTTTTCATCTCATTTTGCACAAAACGCAAAGACAAAGCCGAATATTGTGATAAGTCGTCCAATTCTCATTTAATGTAATAATTATCTTTTCGTTGCGCACCCTAGTTTTCTGTCTTGTATCAATGTTCCAGATTGCACAAGACAAAGTAAAGAAAAGTTTGTCCGTCCGAGTAAGGTTAGTGAAATTAAATTCATCAGACGACATACGTAAGGTGTGGTGTGATTCATTGGGTGGTTGGATTTCTTCATCTGACTTCTGAAAGACATACTGCAAGCGATTGCAAGAAATAATATTATTCAGGGAGAAACTGTTTAAACCAGACAAGCTGAAAGTTGCTCAGTCTTCTTTCACAAATGTCTGAAAGCACCCCTCCGCAGCACCCAGGATTGGTCGATGAACACATTTTAAGTTTCAAAAGATGTTTTCATTAGAAATACCGAAAAAACCAGAGATTAACTATAATAAAACCATAAACCATTGTTTGATTTTTTGCGATATTTTTGTTCCGAAACAAAAATTTTGCAATCCAATAAGCTATTACGATAGCAAGCCGAAATACCTATCATCTTTAGAAGTGAAATATATCGACAATACAAAATCTGTGTATGTTGGCCCTAAAAAGAATAAAATATTATAGGACCATAAGTATTTAAATAAGTAGATAATTTCCTCGATCCGATTTTGCACTTATTTCATTCATGATACAAAATATTTCCGATCACATTTCTTGCCTGCAGACAGTACATTACTGGCTGAAACCCAGTAACAAATTTCAAAAGTGAATAACCGATTTGTAAACTAGACTTTTGGCTTGCTACCAATAACGCTTTACAAATTTTAGAACTTGATTCGTAATTGAATTTATGGACAGTATTCTCTTGTTTAGTGTACATATTTGTATATTTAAACGCACTTCAAATTTTCAAGTTTACATCAATCATCTTTAAACATATGCAGTGATCATCATTTTGCAAAGGTGGGGGATGTGAAATGTAGCGTATAGTATTCTTTCTGTCAATAGATATTCGTTTGAATGTAAAAACGCTGACGTTCAGCCGATAGTTGCGATCTTAGTGAATTTATCGTCCGTAGCCGGATGGCAACGGCTGGAATGCGGCTGAGCAGAAGCTGACCATGAAAATTGAGCTGGACCTGGGGCCGACCCTGTCGATTTAGCTGGAGGTGGAGCAGACCACGAAGTAAGGTAAACATGTGTGGGATTCGTGTTTGCCATAACTTACGTAAACATTTAGACTAAAACGTCATGTTATCCATTTGATGTAAATATTCCTCAAAGTGACGCCCATGTAATGATTTTTTTAATTTGCTAGTAAAGGCTTCACATTTTTAGCCAACGGCTTTGTTGTACAAAACAAAGAGGTTTTGGATTATGTTTGGAAGCAACATGTCATTCTTCCACGTTAAATTTTTCCCCAACTTAACAGTTCAATGTTGCGCAAAACAACCGAGGAATTTTTCATCACTGCCTCATTTGTTCCGTGGATTGACTTTTTTCTGTGATCCCTTTTTCTTCTAATTTTATTTTGATTCGTGGAATTTACATAATTTGAAGTTTTTCTCAATATTTTTTTTTATCTTTCAGCAATCTTTCCACGCCAGATTTCACTCTGACTACATCTCTATTTCTAAAACAAAGGAAATCCTATAAATATTAAATAAAGCAGTCAAAATACGTACGTTTTGTAACACATATGAAATCGTTTCCCAGATTTAGCTTGAGATTCTTCATATATATTGGTTAATCCATAAACCTGTCTCCAAGGAACTGAATATGCAGAAAAAATACTTTAAACTTACTTCATTCAACTTTAAACTTTAAATCATTAAAAGTAAAAATTCTAATTAATGAATTCTTACCGATTTTCGGTTTTGATTTCTTTTCGTAACATGCACGTCTTTTTCTTGTCGTTCCTCAGCCAGGAGTAATTTACTGAAAGGGAGCTTTAATTGATTTTTTCAATATGTTTAAAGAAGATTAAAAAGGGTCGATTCGGTCGAAAAATTAAAGATAAATTCGAAAAAGACAGTGGTGGTGATTGTGGGAGAAATGAAGGGGAAGTAGCTTGACTCGCAAGAAACAAATCCAACGTACTCGCTCACCAACGAAACGATTTTATAACTCCATTAGTGTTGTTTGCAAGCCCACTTGAGTATCTCTCTCTCTCTACGAGTCTTGTAGTATTTTTTAGCTACGTTTGTCATCGTTGTTTCGTTAGTTCAAACCTGAATCTTTTATTGGCTGTTTTTGTGGTTGCAGTTTGAAACAAAAAAATTGTAAGTATAAGAAGCTTCATCAACGCTTAATATCAAAGCGCGTCCATGTCATGAACAGTGGCACCAAAAATCCGGTGTTTGCAAACCGAACACACATACGTGAAAAAGCAAATAAGGAGGGAGCACACATGAAAAAACCATCATACAAACAAAACTTACCGATGCAATATTTTTCCCGTGTCGAGGCGGTTTCACAGATAACCTGTTCAAAACCCCTTATTGTGGCATATACTTGGTTTTGTAAGTGTCCTTTGGATTCTCCTTTTCCTAAAGGTATGAAAATTAAATGGGGATCTAACATTTAATGAAATATGAAGGCACAAAACCTAACCATGTTGAATCGAATCGAGAGTAATCACAAACTGGAAGGCAGAGAAAGAAAAAATAGCAGATGAAAGAAGAAAAAAGAAACATAGCGAAAGCAGCGCCGACAACTGTGAAATTGTGCAAATAAGAATTTAAACTGGTGCAGCAATGCAACCGATAAGAAAGATGGTTAATCGGTCTATTCTTATTTCGGCTACCAATGTTCTGCATTTCTAGCCGTATACGTTTGAAAATACGAAAAATAAATAAAGTTGCGAGAAACAATTAACTTGTTGAGGTTTTTTACTGCCGTTTGTTGATTGAACCCATCATTGACGAGTTAATACAAACTTAAGTTTGATTGAATACGGTTAATGTTAGTTAAATGCATCAATAATCCCCAAGATACATTTCCTTTAACATAAACCAGCATCAACTACGTTTTCGGAATAAGCTTTTTGGCAATGACGGTAATAAACCTGTCGGCCCCCATGCTGCCTTCCCAACACGTTTTAAAGGGCGAGATTTTAATGGCCAGCCGGGCCTGGTGGACCAGGAATGCAGACCAATTTTTCTCGCAATCTTGCCCCAGTTTTTTTTTTATCTGAGGGATCGAAAGTTTTCGGCCAGATCAAGTGATTGCTATGTGTTTTCAAATGGCAGGATTGGACAGCTGCAGGTCTTCTGTGTCTATGGACAACAAGGGTAAAGTAAAATTTTGAATTTCATTATCTCATTTCTCGGGCAACTTTTTCTTTAATGAGAAGGGGAACATAAACATGAATCCAATAGACCAATGACGTGTACAGAAATAAGATATCATTTGCGCATATTTTAAGATTCAATGCAAATTAGTTCCAATTTGTGATTGAGGGAAATCCCCTCTTAAAACCTTGAGGAAACAGAATATTCATTGGAATTAGAACGTTATATTTCTGGAAAGGTTTGGGCTTTTTCTATTAAATATAGTAGACTCTTTGTAATGCGACACAGATCCTGTGGAAATATGCTTATTGTTGTTATTGATTGCGGAATCTCAAATAATTAAAGACCAGATTGTACCAACGATTTTTAACTTTCTTTATTTAAATTACAATTGTAATATTTCCAGTAAAAATAGATATATATACGGACATTTTTTCAAAGAGTTTTGTTTGGATCTAAAAAAAACGGTAAGCTGCCCGAATTTAGCAAAATACCAACTCACAATGCCTTATTAATGGTTCTGGTTGGTGGCACTTCACTCCATTTCGGCAGCCAGTGCATCATATAGGGTGGACTTAATAATAGCGCCCAGGAGCGGCGTAGGTGACATGTCCTGGAGCACCGATTGGTCCAATTGGTCCAACTGGTCCAGGGGGTCCAGTTTGCCCAGTTTTGCCTTGGTAGCCAGCAGGGCCGACCGGACCGACGGGGCCGACGGGACCAGGACCGCCGGGGTATCCTGGGGTACCAGGTTTACCTTGAGGTCCGATCGGTCCGATCGGTCCAACTGGTCCAACGGGGCCAGGACCGCCGGGGTATCCAGAGGGGCCCTGTTTTCCTTGAAGACCTTGGGAGCCGGGAGCTCCGGGGCCACCAGGGGCACCAGGTCCCCCAGGATTACCATCCTTACCAGTTTTGCCTTGTTCGCCTTGAGGTCCTGCTTAGCCAAAAAGTTAGAATCATTAGAAGAATTCTATTAATAACATTTTCCACGGTCAACGAACCTGGAGCACCAGGAGCGCCGTTGTATCCATCTTTTCCAGGAGCGCCAGTCAAGCCATTGGAACCGTCTTTACCAGGAGCTCCATCGTAACCTGGATTTCCAACAGGGCCTTGAGGTCCAACAGGGCCGATAGATCCAGGAGCGCCGTTAAGTCCGTCTTTGCCTGGAGCACCGTTATAACCTCGAGTTCCAGCCTCTCCCTTGGGACCAGGGCTGCCAGGGTAACCAGGAGAACCATCTTTACCAGCGGGGCCTTGGGGTCCAGTTGTTTCAACTGGGCCAATGGGCCCGGGTCCTCCAGGAGCGCCAGGAGCTCCGTCTTTACCAGGATAACCAGGGGTTCCAACTGGTCCGGGAACATTAGATTGAACAGTTACACCAGGGGCACCCGTTTCTCCTTTAGGTCCAGAAGGTCCAGGGGCTCCATTGTAACCGTCTTTGCCTCGAGCACCAGGTGCTCCATTCATGCCTGGAGCTCCATGAGCTCCGGGTTCTCCCTTTGCGCCAGAGTAACCAGGAGCACCAGGGGCACCAGTAGCTCCATCATTGCCTCTTGCACCAGTCAATCCTTGTGCTCCAGGTGCTCCATCATCTCCGGGATTTCCTTGAGGTCCCGGAGCGCCAGTAGATCCAGGGGCGCCAGTATTTCCCTTTTCTCCCTTAGGTCCAGCATATCCTTGCGGGCCAGGGGCTCCAGGTGGTCCAGCAATATATTTATCAGAGTTGTCAACAACTCCGGGAGCTCCAGCGGGTCCTTGGGGTCCTTGGGCACCAGCTTGTCCTCTCAGCCATGGAAGGTACCTAAAAGGTTCGTATATTTATTTCGTCTGCAATCTTTTAAAGTTTCAACTGTTGCTTACTCAAGGAAGCGTTCCCACTGTCTTTGAATATCTTCAAGCTCGTAGTTGTCACCGTAAGCTACTTGAGCCCGCTGGTATTGCGGAGCAGCCAAAGCAGCCGCAAAGAGGCAAGTTAAAATGATAGCCTAAACAAAAATACAATAACGAACTAGGCAACAATAATTGGGATACGTTATGAAAGGAAAAATCAGGTAACTTACTGCTGCTTTCATGGTTTCCAGATTTAATAATGTTAGTAGAACAAAAGTTTGCTCTTCAAAACAGCAAATTTTCTAAATGAAAAAAATGACGAGTTGTAAAAAATTTAACTTTTCAATCACTTTTCAAAATTTTTGCGATGAGATGATCTCGCTTGAAATCCGATTTGAATGATTTTGAAAAAGAAGCTAACCTTTAAGTTTAAAATGCTGTTTGCTTTTCCGCTGCTGAACCAACGCTGATGAAAATTTGCTGATCGCTCGCCTTTTAAACTCTCAATTGCTCCAATTAAAAGTAAAGGAAAATTAAACTCGTCATGAAAAACCGCCTGTTAAACCTGAAAATGAAAGGACACAAACAGGTTGCTGTACTGGAGCACACCCAATAAAATTGGATTCAACTTTAATAGTCACTCACCAAAAGTGAAAGGTTAAAATCAAAACTGAAATGCGTTTTATCCTTAAAGAATCGAAGTGAAAGGGTTTACCGGTAATATACGTACATCAATATTGGTATACAGTTTTGAAGTCTAGTCCCGCAAACCTGTCAAACAACAACATTGTGGTGGGGTTTTCCCACGCAAATTATGGCCAAAGGCCGAAACTTTATAAGATTGTGTATGCTCGTCAATTAATATGTTACGACTCTCAACATTTTTCATCTCATTTTGCACAAAACGCAAAGACAAAGCCGAATATTGTGATAAGTCGTCCAATTCTCATTTAATGTAATAATTATCTTTTCGTTGCGCACCCTAGTTTTCTGTCTTGTATCAATGTTCCAGATTGCACAAGACAAAGTAAAGAAAAGTTTGTCCTTCCGAGTAAGGTTAGTGAAATTAAATTCATCAGACGACATACGTAAGGTGTGGTGTGATTCATTGGGTGGTTGGATTTCTTCATCTGACTTCTGAAAGACATACTGCAAGCGATTGCAAGAAATAATATTATTCAGGGAGAAACTGTTTAAACCAGACAAGCTGAAAGTTGCTCAGTCTTCTAAATGTCTGAAAGCACCTCTCCGCAGCACCCCGGATTGGTTGATGAACACATTTTAAGTTTCAAAAGATGTTTTCATTAGGAATACCAAAAAACCACAGATTAACTACAATAAAACCATAAACCATTGTTTGATTTTTTGCGATATTTTTGTTCCGAAACAAAAATTTTGCAATCCAATAAGCTATTACGATAGCAAGCCGAAATACCTATCATCTTTAGAAGCGAAATATATCGACAATACAAAGTCTGTGTATGTTGGTCCTAAAAAGAATAAAATATTATAGGACCATAAGTATTTAAATAAGTAGATAATTTCCTCGATCCGATTTTGCACTTATTTCATTCATGATACAAAATATTTCCGATCACATTTCTTGCATGCAGACAGTACATTACTGGCTGAAACCCAGTAACAAATTTCAAAAGTGAATAACCGATTTGTAAACTAGACTTTTGGCTTGCTACCAATAACGCTTTACAAATTTTAGAAATTGATTCATAATTGAATTTATGGACAGTATTCTCTTGTTTAGTGTACATATTTGTATATTAAAACGCACTTCAAATTTTCAAGTTTACATCAATCATCTTTAAACATATGCAGTGATCATCATTTTGCGAAGGTGGGGGATGTGAAATGTAGCGTATAGTATTCTTTCTGTCAATAGATATTCGTTTGAATGTAAAAACGCTGACGTTCAGCCGATAGTTGCGATCTTAGTGAATTTATCGTCCGTAGCCGGATGGCAACGGCTGGAATGCGGCTGAGCAGAAGCTGATCATGAAAATTGAGCTAGACCTGGGGCCGACCATGTCGATTTAGCTGGAGCTGGAGCAGACCACGAAGTAAGGTAAACATGTGTGGGATTCGTGTTTGCCATAACTTACGTAAACATTTAGACTAAAACGTCATGTTATCCATTTGATGTAAATATTCCATATTCCTCAAAGTGACGCCCATGTAATGATTTTTTTTAATTTGCTAGTAAAGGCTTCACATTTTTAGCCAACGGCTTTGTTGTCCAAAACAAAGAGGTTTTGGAATATGTTTGGAAGCAACATGTCATTCTTCCACGTTAAATTTTTCCCCAACTTAACAGTTCAATGTTGCGCAAAACAACCGAGGAATTTTTCATCGCTGCCTCAGTTGTTCCGTGGCTTGACTTTTTTCTGTGATCCCTTTTTCTTCTAATTTTTTTTCGATTCGTTGAATTTACATAATTTGAAGTTTTTCTCAATATTTTTTTTTTATCTTTCAGCAATCTTTCCACGCCAGATTTCACTCTGACTACATCTCTATTTCTAAAACAAAGGAAATCCTATAAATATTAAATAAAGCAGTCAAAATACGTACGTTTTGTAACACATATGAAATCGTTTCCCAGATTGAGCTTGAGATTCTTCATATATATTGGTTAATCCATAAACCTGTCTCCAAGGAACTGAATATGCAGAAAAAATACTTTAAACTTACTTCATTCAACTTTAAACTTTAAATTATTAAAAGTAAAAATTCTAATTAATGAATTCTTACCGATTTTCGGTTTTGATTTTTTTTCGTAACATGCATGCCTTTTTCTTGTCGTTCCTCAGCCAGGAGTAATTTACTGAAAGGGAGCTTTAATTGATTTTTTTAAATATGTTTAAAGAAGATAAAAAAGGGTCGATTCGGTCGAAAAATTAAAGATAAATTCGAAAAAGACAGTGGTGGTGATTGTGGGAGAAATGAAGGGGAAGTAGCTTGACTCGCAAGAAACAAATTCAACGTACTCGCTCACCAACGAAACAATTTTATAACTCCATTAGTGTTTTTTGCAAGCCCACTTGAGTATCTCTCTCTCTCTACGAGTCTTGTAATATTTTTTAGCTACGTTTGTCCTCGTTGTTTCGTTAGTTCAAACCTCAATATTTTATTGGCGGTTTTTGTAGTTGCAACTATCATTCCTTTGCTTTGTATGCTTTGCCATACTAAATTAACGCTTTGCTTTGTATGCCAGAACAGAAACATTTCTTACGTCAGTTATTCAACAGTTATTCAATTTTATCGTGATATCTACAATTTTGTAACAGTAGGCCCAAAGAGGACCAAAGAATTTGAAGACTTCCAGGCACTTGTGAATGAAGGTAAATAATCCAAACTAGACACACTTAATTTAAAATCGTCGAATAATCATTCGAAATACTCTTTTTGATTCTAGAGAATCACAAGACTTGTTATCCTAGTAAAACGAGATTGCTTGTGATGGAAGATGTCAGCAAAAGATTGTTGGAGTAATTGACCTCACTTGAACTGTACTTTGCCATCAACATTCTCACAGAAAACCTTCTGGGTGCCCACAAAATGTATGCTGGTCTTACGTCCTCTGATTTGAAACTATTTTACTCATTCATGGGTTAGATTTTACAAATATTGAATAATCCCAGCTTCGAATTTGCACGCGGTGCACACTTGTAGTACGCACCCTTTTTAACATATCAATGTTAAAAGTGAAAGTCTGAATTTTCAAATGAGAAATATGGAAATTACATGCAATTCTAAAAAAATCATGTCGGGAAAAATGTGGATTTTTTTCGATTTGTTTTGGGATGAAAGAAAATTTAAGGTGACAACACTGCTCACGAGTGCTACTGTTAAACAGTTTAGCCAATATAATTTAAAATTATATTAGCTATTATTTTAGTTTTTGTGCGTAAACCTTACTTAGCTAATATAATCGTCTATATTTAGCGTTGTCTGTGGGATCTGTGTTGTGTTCTTACTTGGGTTTTATTAGCTATGACTATTTTGCTATAAATTCAGCTAGTATTCTAATAAGCGAATTCGGCAATTTTGCCGAATTCACTTTTGCCGAAAACACTTGTTATTTTTTTGCGGAATTCACATTGACTCAAACGAGAGCAATTTCCCAGTAGTTCTCCCCCCCCCCTTCACGTTTTGAACCATACCGCCCATGCCGCCAAGTAAAGAAATGCTTCCGGAGCTCGCCAAAAGGAGCATCCCAGTCTAGTTCGTCTTTTAGGGAGGGGGAAATGTCGACTGCTGAACTTTACATAGAGTAAGTCATCTCCTTATTTCTGGGGTGACCCCATAGAGGAGGGTGGTAAAGAGGGTGATTTAAGTGGGCCCGGATCGGGTAACACGTGAACTTATAAATGTATACTGATCTTCAAAACACAGAAAAACAATAGAATTTTTAGTAACAATTCTTCTGGCGATTTTTCCTTGTGACAGTTAAATAGAAAAACCTGAAGCAAAATAGTATTTCGATGAGCAAACCAGAAAGCTTATTGTACGCAGTAGAATAAACTTTTTATGAAAAATGTTTATTCTCTACAAAAATATTCACACCAAGAAACGTCAAAGAAAGTTAAAAATACTATATGTTCATTTTTTGTACGTTCACGTTTCCCTATCCCAAATTCCCAACCCTATAGGGCTGTTCGACACCTTTTTTGGCATCGCGGCAACGCAGCCTTTTAGTAAAGATGATGTCTGCTACAATAGCCCACCCCACCTTTTCTGACCAATTGGCGTAGGTCACATGACGTCAGATTTTGTCAGACCAATTGTAGCAAACATCATCTTGACTCAAATGCTGCGTTGCCGCAATGGCAAAGTGCTGCCAATTTATAAAAACACGTTGTGGCTAAATTCTATCGAGTCTTTTACCAGGGGTATGGAGAGGAAGATCAACTCCTCTCCATATCCATGCTTTTACATCATAGTAGAAGAGGAGGGGTTGTATGTAGTATTTTTACGTACTAGAAATTTTCCATAAGGCTAGATCCTCGGTTTTTAAGCTTGTTTTTCAAAGTTTTTTGTTTCGATAAATTATGCTGCCACCACGCGCAGCGTTGCTGAATCGTGTTTGTCCCAAAAAGGGGTTATGATTAGCAGTTATTTTTTGTTTTGTGAGCAATGGATAGCCAAGTGTGTTAAGCCGGTCGTATCCCATGTGAGAAGTCGTCGGTTCAAATCAGCAGGTTTATATACTTTTTTACAAAAAAATTCCCTTGTTTTTTTCTATTTTTAGCAAATTTGATAGAATTTTGAATTATAAGAATTTTGAATCATTGTTTTACAAAATCAGAATTTGTATTCTTTGGCCAGAACCTAGAAAAAAACGTGTTCAAACATAGTTCTGAAGAAAATCCACCCGTTCCGCAGAAAATAGTCCCGATGGCATTTGCCCACCAAACCAGAATCTAACATGGCATAGTTCAACTTGCCTTTCGTCCTCATCGTTTCGACAACCGTAAATGATTAGTAATTGTACAGCTTCGGCGGAATATACAAAAATATGGCAGGTACTATGCGGACGAAAACAAAAATACAATCTTACCGGTTATCGCTTCGTGTAGATACGCAACATAAGGGTGCACACCATAAGTCGGCGCGCCATTTTCAATCGCGATCAGCACGTCGTTGGCCAGCACAACTGTTTCGTACTTGAGTGAGGTAGTAATGTTGGAAAAAAAGACTGTCTGTTGGGATTCCCCGGGCGAAAAGTTCCTCTATGAATGTTTTCTGTCTCCTCACCCCGACATATCAATAAAAAGTTAAAAAAAAATAAAATTTAAACAATAAAAAATAAAAAATTGATGGAGATATAACGAAAATGGAGAAAGCTATACCAGATGCTTTGGGGAAATTGTTAGAGAAGACGGTTGAGACACGCCAATCGAAACTGTATTGCCAGGACAGTAGCAATGTACGATCATATCTGGCAATAGCTTCAATGGTAGCCAATCCAATTTCGCATTTGCTGTTCGCTCGTTTCGAGAATGCTGGAAGTTGCAGTCGCGCGTGCGACAAATTTTCAAACGACTTCCGTCCTTTCTGGTAACCAAGGTAGGCTGAATTTCCCCAAACTACCTCGGTTTCTGCCAAAAGAAGAGAATTTTTATGTTAGACATATATAATTAGAGCGTGATGGTTGTTTTCACCTTTCACTCTGTTTAAGTGACTTGGCTAGGTTGTTCGAATAGCCCTTGTTTAATTCATTGCCGTCCGATTTCTGACCACACAAGAATACCAATGTCATTTTCTCCCGCTCCTCTTTCTCCAAAAGAACAGGAAACATTTGGTGCGCGTGCTGTATTGTGGTCGGCAAGCGGTCTTTGCAAGTTTTGTATGACTGTGTTTTTGAGTGTGACAGATGGTTGACATTTCGCTCGCTGTTTTAGAGTCACATGTTCAGGAAATCAATTCTCTTTTAGAAACATGTCCACTTTCTATGCCATTTCCAATATGCAGTCTATGTTATTTAGGTTTCTGGTCTCTTTAAGGGATTCTTCATGATGTTCAGTAACGATTATTTGTGCTTCCTGTTGGCTCGCCTGTTGGCTACCTGTCGGCGAAATTTGTTATTGAATCTTGTTTTATTCCAAGACCAAATCTTACGCTTATTAGCCTTTCTCTTTTTACTACCAGACATAGTTTTTAAATCGGACCAGTGATGTTTGTTAAGGGTGTGGTCCTCACCACAGATTCCGACGCTATTATTTCCAAAATCCTTTAAAGTGGCCCCACACGCCTAATTTGAAAACGTAAAAGCTAGTTAGCGAAAAACTAAGTTTGCAAAAATTTTAAGAAACTTGGCACTGCAACTATTTACCATTGCAAAGTTTCAATGTATTCTTGGAGCGACGTTCTATTGTTATTTTCCTGGTTCGTATGGCCTGTTAGCGAAGTAAAGACTTCATTCCACAACAAACTGTTGTAGAGACATTCGAAGCCGTTGTTGGGTACCACCCTTTCGAACAGTGAAATGCAGTATTTGCCTGCACAGGGAATTTTCTTTTTGGTGATACATGTGGGTCACCATCACCACGGGCATAACTAAGTACAGGGGTTTCGGCATTGATCGCAAGTTTATCTAAAGTTTAAAACAAAAAAATGGTAAGCATAAGAAGCTTCATCAACGCTTAATATCAAAGCGCGTCCATGTCATGAACGGTGGCACCAAAAATCCGATGTTTGACAGAACACATATTGACGATGACAGAACACACGCACGCGAAAAAGCAAATAAGGAGGGAGCACACATGAAAAAACCATCATACAAACAAAACTTACCGATGCAGTATGTTTCCCGTGTTGAGGCGGTTTCACTTTGTTACTGCCGTTTGTTGATTGAACACATCCTTGACGAGTTAATACAAACTTAAGTTTGATTGAATACGGTTAATGTTAGTTAAGTGCATCAATAACCCCCCAGATCCCTTTCCTTTAACATAAACCAGCATTAACTACGTTTTCATAATAAGCTTTTTGGCAATGATGGTAATAAACCTGTTGGCCCCCATGCTGCCTTCCCAACACGTTTTAAAGGGCGAGATTTTAATGGCCAGCCGGGCCTGGTGGACCTGGAATGCAGACCAATTTTTCTCGCAATCTTGCCCCAGTTTTTTTTATCTGGGGGATTGAAAGTTTTCGGCCAGAGCAAGTGATTGCTATGTGTTTTCAAATGGCAGGATTGGACAGCTGCAGGTCTTCTGTGTCTATGGACAACAAGGATAAAGTAAAATTTTGAATTTCATTATCTCATTTCTCGGGCAACTTTTTCTTCAATGAGAAGGGGAACAAAAACATGAATCCAATAGACCAATGACGTGTACAGAAATAAGATATCATTTGCGCATATTTTAAGATTCAATGCAAATTAGTTCCAATTTGTGATTGAGGGAAATCCCCTCTTAAAACCTCGATGAAACAGAATATTCATTGGAATTAGAGCGTTATATTTCTGGAAAGGTTTGGGCTTTTTCTATTGAATATAGTAGACTCTTTGTAATGCGACACAGAACCTGTGGAAATATGCTTATTGTTGTTATTGATTGCGGAATCTCAAATAATTAAAGACCAGATTGTACCAACGATTTTTAACTTTCTTTATTTAAATTACAATTGTAATATTTCCAGTAAAAATAGATATATATACGGACATTTTTTCAAAGAGTTTTGTTTGGATCTAAAAAAAACGGTAAGCTGCCCGAATTTAGCAAAATACCAACTCACAATGCCTTATTAATGGTTCTGGTTGGTGGCACTTCACTCCATTTCGGCAGCCAGTGCATCATACAGGCTGGACTTAATGATAGCGCCCAGGAGCGGCGTAGGTGACATGTCCTGGAGCACCGATCGGTCCAATTGGTCCAACTGGTCCAGGGGGTCCAGTTTGCCCAGTTTTGCCTTGGTAGCCAGCAGGGCCGACCGGACCGACGGGGCCGACGGGACCAGGACCGCCGGGGTATCCAAGAGTTCCAGGTTTACCTTGAGGTCCGATCGGTCCGATCGGTCCAACTGGTCCAACAGGTCCAACGGAGCCAGGGCTGCCAGGGTATCCAGAGGGGCCCTCTTTTCCTTGAAGACCTTGGGAGCCGGGAGCTCCGGGGCCACCAGGGGCACCAGATCCCTCAGGATTACCATCCTTACCAGTTTTGCCTTGTTCGCCTTGAGGTCCTGCTTAGCCAAAAAGTTAAAATCATTAGAAAAATTCTATTAATAACATTTTCCACGGTCAACGAACCTGGAGCACCAGGAGCACCGTTGTATCCATCTTTTCCAGGAGCGCCAGTCAAGCCATTGGAACCGTCTTTACCAGGAGCTCCATCGTAGCCTGGATTTCCAACAGGGCCTTGAGGTCCAACAGGGCCGATAGATCCAGGAGCGCCGTTAAGTCCGTCTTTGCCTGGAGCACCGTTGTAACCTCGAGTTCCAGTCTCTCCCTTGGGACCAGGGCTGCCAGGGTAACCAGGAGAACCATCTTTACCAGCGGGGCCTTGGGGTCCAGTTGTTCCAACTGGGCCAATGGGCCCGGGTCCTCCAGGAGCGCCAGGAGCTCCGTCTTTACCAGGGTAACCAGGGGCACCAACTGGGCCGGGAACATTAGATTGAACAGTTACACCAGGGGCACCAGTTTCTCCTTTAGGTCCAGAAGGTCCAGGGGCTCCATTGTAACCGTCTTTGCCTCGAGCACCAGGTGCTCCATTCACGCCTGGAGCTCCAGGAGCTCCGGGTTCTCCCTTTTCGCCAGAGTAACCAGGAGCACCAGGAGCACCAGTAGCTCCATCATTGCCTCTTGCACCAGTCATTCCTTGTGCTCCAGGTGCTCCATCATCTCCGTGATTTCCTTGAGGTCCGGGAGCGCCAGTTGATCCAGGGGCGCCAGTATCTCCCTTTACTCCAGCTGGTCCTGGTGCGCCACGTTCTCCAGGAGGGCCAGGAACGAGTTTGGGTTGATAGTAAGGATCATAAACTGCAGCGGTTCCTGGTGGTCCTGGTGGTCCCGCAATTCCAGCGGGTCCTGTAGCTCCTGTGGGCCCTCTCAGCCAGGGAAGATATTCGTAGAAACGCGCCCATTGATTCTCCAAATCTTTGATAATCGAGTGCTCTTCATTGTGGTATGAGTCTGGAGAGCCATATGGATTCAAAGAAACCCACTGTTCTGTTGTGATGGCTTCCTGGTGTTTTCTGTATTTGGGTGCAGCACATGCTGTGGCCACCAATACCATTATACATGTCTATAGATGATGAAGCAATGCAAAAACAATTATTGGATTTTTTTTTAATTTTTTTAGTTTAGTGTTTTGGAATAATATACCAATCCTCTCATTGTTATCCGGTGCTGTTTTTCGTGATTCTTAACTGGTTGACAACAACTGAATTCTAGTTGCCCTATATTGTGAAACACATGTATCAATATTGAAGCACCACAATTTTTTTAAATTATGTAACAACAATAGAATTTAATTAGAAAAAAAATCCTGGTTACTATACTCCGTTGTTGTTATTTTTCCCTACCTTTGTTAGCGATAAATGTGTTGCTTCGGTGATTTCAGACTCAACACTGACTTGCATTGACTGAGCAGAGTCTTTAAATACCATCGAGAGGTACGAATTAAAAAGAAAGGAAAGTGGTCTTGCCTTGGCCTCGAATTGTTTCATGTCAAGTTAAAAATTTATTCATTATTTAAAAGATCGCTCGGGAAAATCCCCTTCCCAAACATCGAAGAGTTCGATTGGCTAGCGTAATCCATTTGTCAACGACCCCGCCTTTTAACTCGCATGTGTTCTTTCTAATCGTTTACTGAAAAGGACAAAGTTTCGAAGTTGAAAACGAGGAACAGGTAAAGAGACTGAAGAAAGTAAACTTTGATCTACATATGCCAAAACTTGTTGCCTTTCTCTCCATATACAGAAAAATGAAATGAGTTTGTGCAAATTGTTCAGACGTCCAACCCCTATTTTTTGGTAAGAATCTATCGAACCAAAAAGTTCGATTCGAAGTAAATACAAAAATTAAGATATTAGCCTAAACATTTTATGATTGGAGTTCAAATACTTGTATAACTAACAAAGCGCCGTAATTTTCCTTTAGATTTATGGAGGACGAAAATCGACTATGTCTATGTGTGAGTATACTTATGAAAGAAACCCAGCATTACCCTAAATAATTATATGAGGTGTCACCAGTAAAGCTCTGATAATGCTGAAGAGAATAATTCCTAAAAAGATTTCACCTGTGGTGAAGCCAGCCTAAGTAGTATAAGACTGTAGTTCTTCCTTTAAATTGGGTTTTATACTGAGCTAAATACACATCGCTTGAGCGTATTAGTACTCAGAGGGTATATCCTAAGCAACTGATTGTTTATTCGTTTACTGAAGTTTTTTGGTCAAAAAGCACACAGTCTGGATTTTCAATCAAGTAGATGTGCTTACCGTGAAAATCGTTAGGTCTTGAATAATTTAAATTTAAATCAAAAGTTAATCAGGTGAAAAACCACAGTGTAATCAACGTAAATAACGATTTAAAAATGTAAAATCAATTTATTTTTACCGTCGCATAACCTTTCAAGTCTATTGAATTTGCATTCAGCAGTGAATTGACCAGACAATACAGCCTCGCCCACGGGACACGGCTCATCGACTTCAACTTGCCCTGAAATAAACAAACTCCAAGTCCTAATCCCGAACCAGAATAAATGAAGGGCTGTTGGATACGCCATTTAGTTAAAGAAAGACATCTAAAATCTAACGTTCAAAAATTTAAATTACAAAGTTACAATGAACATTCCATAAATATTTTATACTTTTGAATTCATTCAGGCGATAATTAGTAGCCTAGAAGAAGAATAAGATCACAATGAACATCATATAATAGATGAAGAAGTTTCATAATTTTACGCTGATTCGGAAAATCAAAGTAGGCCTGTATAGGATTAATTCTAAACAATCAAACGTTAATTGATTTGAAAAATAATAATACCGGACGAAACGAACCACATAAAATACTACCAAATTGTTACGTGGTGTGGCCTTTTTCCTTCACATAAATATAAAACAATCTCCATTAACCAAGAAAACAATCACCCCGTTTATGCCATTTCTGTCAGCACAGAAAAATACCCATTTTTCAATTCTAAAAGATACCTAAAATAATTCCTATTTTCACAAGTTTGTTGACCGAGTAGGGTCTTGTTATGTTGTCTTCCTCGTCGACGTGAGAGACGGCAAATTCCTGCTAATTGGACAACAGCACAGAAAAACAGCTTGAACTGGCTTCATCATCTGGCTGTTATAACCTATGGACAAAGAAGGACATAAGGATTAAATACAGTTGACAACATTATTTAACAACATTTGAAATAAGTAAAATGTCCATGCAAACAGAAGGAATTAGGAATGTAACATGATGGTTTACGTAAAAGAGAATAATGTTCTGCAAATAAAGCAAAAAAGCAACATCACATTCACCTGAAAAGCCAGACTTCTTGCTATTGAACTGTTATATATGAGTAGGCTAGATAGTTTGAGCTACACGTAGATGTAAATTTGGTCACCCAAAGAGGCCAAGAAACACTTGTAATACTTTTTGCTTAAAAACCGTAAGTTCACTACTGTAAAAGAATTCAATTACTGAAAATATGTTGAAGTAAACAGCCCAACAAAAAGGCTTAGAAAATACGAACGTCGCGTATTTTGACATGCGCCAACTGCCAACTACTTTCAACTTTCAAGCGGGAGACGCAGACGAACTTTTTCAATGTTTTTAAAGTTTTTACGAAGCGGTGTTGCCGATTTATAAATAAAGGGCCTAAGTTAAAATGCGGTGTATTGGTAGAATATCGATCAACATCTCGATCGATTATTAAAAGAACAGCTAAAACTGACTCAAAAGCTGTTCGTCTACATTGTTTGGGGCCTTAATTAGGCTCCTCCTACCAAAGATGGCTGAACAGCCAAATTTGGGAAGGAGGAGCCAAATACAACTTTAAAATTAAATATCTCGCGAAATAAATTTTTTCGAGGTAAATTACCCTAGACTTGATAAAAACAAAAAAAATTTATTTTACGTGCGTGTACCCTATTGTTACCTTTTCTTAAGATTTTCTTCGATCACTGCCAACACAACACTGACCATAGACTGCAGAGCCTTTAAACATGCGCGTTGTTGCGCATGGCGTCTAGGAAATGTGAAAGAAGTGACGTAACCCACGGGTGAAGATGAGAGTGGGACGAGGTAGACGATAAACTGGGTGTACACATGGATAAAAGTATAAATCTTAACTGTAGAAAAAGGAAAGAAAGTGTAGAAATAACACAGCACGAAAAAGAGCAAACATCATAGATCTTTTTTCTGAGTTGACACCATTTCTCTTTTACTTGGAGTTACATCTTCAATGATGCATGTTGCTATTTACGTTGTATCCTGAATTTTGTTAGTTGAATGAAGGAGTAATATTTTCTTTATACTTTGATGTTCTTGTTATAATAAACAAAGATAGAGGCTTTTTGTCAGTCTGTTCTTTGAGACTGACATATTACCGAAAATAGTATAGTATTCGTTCAAATCTAGTCTTATATCTTCCTCCAATCAATATTATTATCTTGCTATTACATACCTTAATCACCATATAACCACTGATTCTTTGACGCGTTGCTATTTCTAATTAACTATAAACAGATATGTAACCCGTACGAAACTTTAAGCTAGTTCTATACTAGAATATAGGTACAGAGTTAGGTGTATATAGCTAGGAATTTTCAGGTAAACATTTTTAAATTCCATATTGGGAATTTTAGAGTAGATTTAGCTTTTATTTTTCTAGCTATAAATCTTAGATTGAAGGCAGCTTGAAATTTTCTCGCTGCCTTACATAATGAAGGAAAAGAAATTTCCGCGCGTATGCTCATTGTTAGCAGGGTCACCCATCCATTTACTGCTTTAGAATTTTTTGCTGCACCTCATTTCTTACTGTTGCTGGTTGTCCCGATCTGGGATCTTTTGATGTATGATTAGTAAAAAATACTTGATGCTGTTATAATTGTGGCGATAAGCCTAATTCTTCACATAGACTTCAGATTTCACTAATAACAAACTTATATAAAAACAAACCATTTTTAATGTAAAACATTTTTTTCTAAATTTCATATTTTTCTCATACCTATTATACGTACCTACTATGCGTAGGTTTTTAGGTTGTACATAAAAAAAAATCTGTAGGCCTAATTATTTTGTGTCTGTGCCTGACCAGGCTTACAGTTAGGAAAATTATTAAGGGGGAAAAATTCAAGCTGGTTTTCAGGTTAATTTTTTCATGCAAGATAAGAAAACGCCCAATCTTGAAAAAAAAGCTGATATCTGCTAAAACTAAGGGGAATTATGTTAAGATGAAAAATTTCGAGGTGATTAAAGCATTATAGCTGGTTTGATTTTTTAGCCTAGCACCGCGCGAGCTGTTATTAGCTAACAGTTAAAATTTAAGCTAAAAGTTTCGTACGGGAAAAGCTAAATAGTGCTCTTATAAAGTCTTTGAGTCCTATGTTAAGAAAAGAAAACTGCTTTAATAACAAATTTTCGTTTCATTCTTTGTTTTACAAATATTTGATAGCATAATAGACCATCCTTATCAGGTTTTCTTAATCAAGCGTGTTCATTCAAGAAGGAAAACTTCATACCGCTATATTACGGAAATATCAGTTATAGCATAGGCCTTATAGTGAAAGGAAAAAAATGAAATCCAGCAGGTGGTTGATGTGATCTAGGGAAATACCACCGGAAATACCTGAGGCATTTAGAGCTATACATAAAACTAAAAATTTTTTACGTTTTGGGAAAATGAGCAAAGGCATATACTATTAAGTGATGAAAAGACGCACTAATAGATCGGGGAATTTATTTTGCTGAGTGGACTGCGTATATAGCCACCAGCAGCTTGACTCTCTCTTTTAAATTTGAAATTCTTCCTTATTCTAATTAAACTATATAGGTAGGCTGACTGTCCGACCTCAAAACAGTTTATACCTACTCTCTAAAATGCCCAAAATACCTTGTTCCTGAAGACTCTGCGAAGAAAACGTTTGGTATTTCATTTTTTTAGTTATTTTTTAGCAGTCGCAGTCGGTAAATATAAGCTCAATAAATGAAAAAGCGATCATTAGAAAATTCTTTAAATCATTTAGATCACCACTCTACTAGCACAAGTCTTCAATAGGACGTCCATAGAACGTCTGACTATCCAAACTAGGTCCGTCCGTTTTCCGGAAGCTGCAGTCATCCTTCTAACAGACGATTTTGATCCTCTGTTTTTGGTCCTAGTAGGAATATCCATCAGATGGTCAGCTTGCACCATATTTTGGACGTTTCATTAATCGTTCGTTGGAACGCCAATTGAACGTCCATTTACGTCCAGTTTTTACGTTCATTTATCGACAAAACTGGACGTCCAGTGGACATCCACGAGAAATACCTAGTTAAAATCATGAATTTTTTCTATCAGTCGATTGAAATCGAGCAATTGTAAGCCTATCAAAATGTGCTAATAGTTTAGTTTCTATAGTTTTTACAGTTTTTTTTATTTAGTTAAGAGAATAAACAATGAAATAATAAAATAAGGTTAAAACAAAAAATTAGGAAATTATTGTTTTATATTGTTCTTTCCGGGTATTGCATAATTATTTCATACGCATTATGGAGTTACATCAGCAGTATTTTATATTGATGGTATTGCTTCGTCAAGTCAATCCATAAAATAATCAGTTGAGTGTATAAGTCTAATGGTTTAGTGGATGGAGCGGGAGATTGGGGTGTGAGAGGGCCAAGGTTAGATGCTAAACAAGTCGAATCTTATTTCGCTCATTTATATTTTCTTTGTTTCATCATCCATTTGACGTTCATTTCCGGACGCCAAACGGAGTACCAGTTTGAACGTCCATTGGAGAGGACATTTCGACGTCCAAAACAATAAAAAATGACGTCCGGCTTGGATGTCCAACCCAAACGAAGCGGACGACTTTGAAACGTCCTATGGACGTACGTGTGATAGTAGGGCACGTCAATCAATTCAAGAAAAAGCAGATGTAGGCTAAACGACAGAATTTGGGAAACCATAAAATATGTTTTGCTTTAGTACACATATCAATTGAAAAAAATGTGCTCGTCACAATTCAACTTGAGACCTTTTTTGGCAAATTGGAATGCATACCAATTTTTCTCGCAATCTCACCCCAGTTTTTTTTTATCTGGGGGATGGAAAGTTTGCGGCCGGAGCAAGTGATTGCTATGTGTTTTCAAATGGCAGGGTTGGACAGCTGCAGGTCTTTTGTGTCTATGGACAACAAGGATAAAGTAAAATTTTGAATTTAATTATCTCATTTCTCGGGCAACTTTTTCTTCAATGAGAAGGGGAACATAAACATGAATCCAATAGACCAAGGACGTGTACAGAAATAAGATATCGTTTGCGCATATTTTAAGATTCCATTCAAATTAGTTCCAATTTGTGATTGAGGGAAATCCCCTCTTAAAACCTTGATGAAACAGAATATTCATTGGAATTAGAGCGTAATATTTCTGGAAAGGTTTGGGCTTTTTCTATTGAATATAGTAGACTCTTTGTAATGCGACACAGAACCTGTGGAAATATGCTTATTGTTGTTATTGATTGCGGAATCTCAAATAATTAAAGACCAGATTGTACCAACGATTTTTAACTTTCTTTATTTAAATTACAATTGTAATATTTCCAGTAAAAATAGATATATATACGGACATTTTTTCAAAGAGTTTTGTTTGGATCTAAAAAAAACGGTAAGCTGCCCGAATTTAGCAAAATACCAACTCACAATGCCTTATTAATGGTTCTGGTTGGTGGCACTTCACTCCATTTCGGCAGCCAGTGCATCATACAGGCTGGACTTAATGATAGCGCCCAGGAGCGGCGTAGGTGACATGTCCTGGAGCACCGATCGGTCCAATTGGTCCAACTGGTCCAGGGGGTCCAGTTTGCCCAGTTTTGCCTTGGTAGCCAGCAGGGCCGACCGGACCGACGGGGCCGACGGGACCAGGACCGCCGGGGTATCCAGGAGTTCCAGGTTTACCTTGAGGTCCGATCGGTCCGATCGGTCCAACTGGTCCAACAGGTCCAACGGAGCCAGGGCTGCCAGGGTATCCAGAGGGGCCCTCTTTTCCTTGAAGACCTTGGGAGCCGGGAGCTCCGGGGCCACCAGGGGCACCAGATCCCCCAGGATTACCATCCTTACCAGTTTTGCCTTGTTCGCCTTGAGGTCCTGCTTAGCCAAAAAGTTAAAATCATTAGAAAAATTCTATTAATAACATTTTCCACGGTCAACGAACCTGGAGCACCAGGAGCACCGTTGTATCCATCTTTTCCAGGAGCGCCAGTCAAGCCATTGGAACCGTCTTTACCAGGAGCTCCATCGTAGCCTGGATTTCCAACAGGGCCTTGAGGTCCAACAGGGCCGATAGATCCAGGAGCGCCGTTAAGTCCGTCTTTGCCTGGAGCACCGTTGTAACCTCGAGTTCCAGCCTCTCCCTTGGGACCAGGGCTGCCAGGGTAACCAGGAGAACCATCTTTACCAGCGGGGCCTTGGGGTCCAGTTGTTCCAACTGGGCCAATGGGCCCGGGTCCTCCAGGAGCGCCAGGAGCTCCGTCTTTACCAGGGTAACCAGGGGCACCAACTGGGCCGGGAACATTAGATTGAACAGTTACACCAGGGGCACCAGTTTCTCCTTTAGGTCCAGAAGGTCCAGGGGCTCCATTGTAACCGTCTTTGCCTCGAGCACCAGGTGCTCCATTCACGCCTGGAGCTCCAGGAGCTCCGGGTTCTCCCTTTTCGCCAGAGTAACCAGGAGCACCAGGAGCACCAGTAGCTCCATCATTGCCTCTTGCACCAGTCATTCCTTGTGCTCCAGGTGCTCCATCATCTCCGTGATTTCCTTGAGGTCCGGGAGCGCCAGTTGATCCAGGGGCGCCAGTATCTCCCTTTACTCCAGCTGGTCCTGGTGCGCCACGTTCTCCAGGAGGGCCAGGAACGAGTTTGGGTTGATAGTAAGGATCATAAACTGCAGCGGTTCCTGGTGGTCCTGGTGGTCCCGCAATTCCAGCGGGTCCTGTAGCTCCTGTGGGCCCTCTCAGCCAGGGAAGATATTCGTAGAAACGCGCCCATTGATTCTCCAAATCTTTGATAATCGAGTGCTCTTCATTGTGGTATGAGTCTGGAGAGCCATATGGATTCAAAGAAACCCACTGTTCTGTTGTGATGGCTTCCTGGTGTTTTCTGTATTTGGGTGCAGCACATGCTGTGGCCACCAATACCATTATACATGTCTATAGATGATGAAGCAATGCAAAAACAATTATTGGATTTTTTTTTAATTTTTTTAGTTTAGTGTTTTGGAATAATATACCAATCCTCTCATTGTTATCCGGTGCTGTTTTTCGTGATTCTTAACTGGTTGACAACAACTGAATTCTAGTTGCCCTATATTGTGAAACACATGTATCAATATTGAAGCACCACAATTTTTTTAAATTATGTAACAACAATAGAATTTAATTAGAAAAAAAATCCTGGTTACTATACTCCGTTGTTGTTATTTTTCCCTACCTTTGTTAGCGATAAATGTGTTGCTTCGGTGATTTCAGACTCAACACTGACTTGCATTGACTGAGCAGAGTCTTTAAATACCATCGAGAGGTACGAATTAAAAAGAAAGGAAAGTGGTCTTGCCTTGGCCTCGAATTGTTTCATGTCAAGTTAAAAATGTATTCATTATTTAAAAGATCGCTCGGGAAAATCCCCTTCCCAAACATCGAAGAGTTCGATTGGCTAGCGTAATCCATTTGTCAACGACCCCGCCTTTTAACTCGCATGTGTTCTTTCTAATCGTTTACTGAAAAGGACAAAGTTTCGAAGTTGAAAACGAGGAACAGGTAAAGAGACTGAAGAAAGTAAACTTTGATCTACATATGCCAAAACTTGTTGCCTTTCTCTCCATATACAGAAAAATGAAATGAGTTTGTGCAAATTGTTCAGACGTCCAACCCCTATTTTTTGGTAAGAATCTATCGAACCAAAAAGTTCGATTCGAAGTAAATACAAAAATTAAGATATTAGCCTAAACATTTTATGATTGGAGTTCAAATACTTGTATAACTAACAAAGCGCCGTAATTTTCCTTTAGATTTATGGAGGACGAAAATCGACTATGTCTATGTGTGAGTATACTTATGAAAGAAACCCAGCATTACCCTAAATAATTATATGAGGTGTCACCAGTAAAGCTCTGATAATGCTGAAGAGAATAATTCCTAAAAAGATTTCACCTGTGGTGAAGCCAGCCTAAGTAGTATAAGACTGTAGTTCTTCCTTTAAATTGGGTTTTATACTGAGCTAAATACACATCGCTTGAGCGTATTAGTACTCAGAGGGTATATCCTAAGCAACTGATTGTTTATTCG
Source organism: Daphnia pulicaria (assembly GCF_021234035.1). Lineage (NCBI taxonomy): Eukaryota > Metazoa > Arthropoda > Branchiopoda > Diplostraca > Daphniidae > Daphnia > Daphnia pulicaria. The sequence continues at coordinate 5,839,595 of NC_060920.1, forward strand.
TTTACTGAAGTTTTTTGGTCAAAAAGCACACAGTCTGGATTTTCAATCAAGTAGATGTGCTTACCGTGAAAATCGTTAGGTCTTGAATAATTTAAATTTAAATCAAAAGTTAATCAGGTGAAAAACCACAGTGTAATCAACGTAAATAACGATTTAAAAATGTAAAATCAATTTATTTTTACCGTCGCATAACCTTTCAAGTCTATTGAATTTGCATTCAGCAGTGAATTGACCAGACAATACAGCCTCGCCCACGGGACACGGCTCATCGACTTCAACTTGCCCTGAAATAAACAAACTCCAAGTCCTAATCCCGAACCAGAATAAATGAAGGGCTGTTGGATACGCCATTTAGTTAAAGAAAGACATCTAAAATCTAACGTTCAAAAATTTAAATTACAAAGTTACAATGAACATTCCATAAATATTTTATACTTTTGAATTCATTCAGGCGATAATTAGTAGCCTAGAAGAAGAATAAGATCACAATGAACATCATATAATAGATGAAGAAGTTTCATAATTTTACGCTGATTCGGAAAATCAAAGTAGGCCTGTATAGGATTAATTCTAAACAATCAAACGTTAATTGATTTGAAAAATAATAATACCGGACGAAACGAACCACATAAAATACTACCAAATTGTTACGTGGTGTGGCCTTTTTCCTTCACATAAATATAAAACAATCTCCATTAACCAAGAAAACAATCACCCCGTTTATGCCATTTCTGTCAGCACAGAAAAATACCCATTTTTCAATTCTAAAAGATACCTAAAATAATTCCTATTTTCACAAGTTTGTTGACCGAGTAGGGTCTTGTTATGTTGTCTTCCTCGTCGACGTGAGAGACGGCAAATTCCTGCTAATTGGACAACAGCACAGAAAAACAGCTTGAACTGGCTTCATCATCTGGCTGTTATAACCTATGGACAAAGAAGGACATAAGGATTAAATACAGTTGACAACATTATTTAACAACATTTGAAATAAGTAAAATGTCCATGCAAACAGAAGGAATTAGGAATGTAACATGATGGTTTACGTAAAAGAGAATAATGTTCTGCAAATAAAGCAAAAAAGCAACATCACATTCACCTGAAAAGCCAGACTTCTTGCTATTGAACTGTTATATATGAGTAGGCTAGATAGTTTGAGCTACACGTAGATGTAAATTTGGTCACCCAAAGAGGCCAAGAAACACTTGTAATACTTTTTGCTTAAAAACCGTAAGTTCACTACTGTAAAAGAATTCAATTACTGAAAATATGTTGAAGTAAACAGCCCAACAAAAAGGCTTAGAAAATACGAACGTCGCGTATTTTGACATGCGCCAACTGCCAACTACTTTCAACTTTCAAGCGGGAGACGCAGACGAACTTTTTCAATGTTTTTAAAGTTTTTACGAAGCGGTGTTGCCGATTTATAAATAAAGGGCCTAAGTTAAAATGCGGTGTATTGGTAGAATATCGATCAACATCTCGATCGATTATTAAAAGAACAGCTAAAACTGACTCAAAAGCTGTTCGTCTACATTGTTTGGGGCCTTAATTAGGCTCCTCCTACCAAAGATGGCTGAACAGCCAAATTTGGGAAGGAGGAGCCAAATACAACTTTAAAATTAAATATCTCGCGAAATAAATTTTTTCGAGGTAAATTACCCTAGACTTGATAAAAACAAAAAAAATTTATTTTACGTGCGTGTACCCTATTGTTACCTTTTCTTAAGATTTTCTTCGATCACTGCCAACACAACACTGACCATAGACTGCAGAGCCTTTAAACATGCGCGTTGTTGCGCATGGCGTCTAGGAAATGTGAAAGAAGTGACGTAACCCACGGGTGAAGATGAGAGTGGGACGAGGTAGACGATAAACTGGGTGTACACATGGATAAAAGTATAAATCTTAACTGTAGAAAAAGGAAAGAAAGTGTAGAAATAACACAGCACGAAAAAGAGCAAACATCATAGATCTTTTTTCTGAGTTGACACCATTTCTCTTTTACTTGGAGTTAAATCTTCAATGATGCATGTTGCTATTTACGTTGTATCCTGAATTTTGTTAGTTGAATGAAGGAGTAATATTTTCTTTATACTTTGATGTTCTTGTTATAATAAACAAAGATAGAGGCTTTTTGTCAGTCTGTTCTTTGAGACTGACATATTACCGAAAATAGTATAGTATTCGTTCAAATCTAGTCTTATATCTTCCTCCAATCAATATTATTATCTTGCTATTACATACCTTAATCACCATATAACCACTGATTCTTTGACGCGTTGCTATTTCTAATTAACTATAAACAGATATGTAACCCGTACGAAACTTTAAGCTAGTTCTATACTAGAATATAGGTACAGAGTTAGGTGTATATAGCTAGGAATTTTCAGGTAAACATTTTTAAATTCCATATTGGGAATTTTAGAGTAGATTTAGCTTTTATTTTTCTAGCTATAAATCTTAGATTGAAGGCAGCTTGAAATTTTCTCGCTGCCTTACATAATGAAGGAAAAGAAATTTCCGCGCGTATGCTCATTGTTAGCAGGGTCACCCATCCATTTACTGCTTTAGAATTTTTTGCTGCACCTCATTTCTTACTGTTGCTGGTTGTCCCGATCTGGGATCTTTTGATGTATGATTAGTAAAAAATACTTGATGCTGTTATAATTGTGGCGATAAGCCTAATTCTTCACATAGACTTCAGATTTCACTAATAACAAACTTATATAAAAACAAACCATTTTTAATGTAAAACATTTTTTTCTAAATTTCATATTTTTCTCATACCTATTATACGTACCTACTATGCGTAGGTTTTTAGGTTGTACATAAAAAAAAATCTGTAGGCCTAATTATTTTGTGTCTGTGCCTGACCAGGCTTACAGTTAGGAAAATTATTAAGGGGGAAAAATTCAAGCTGGTTTTCAGGTTAATTTTTTCATGCAAGATAAGAAAACGCCCAATCTTGAAAAAAAAGCTGATATCTGCTAAAACTAAGGGGAATTATGTTAAGATGAAAAATTTCGAGGTGATTAAAGCATTATAGCTGGTTTGATTTTTTAGCCTAGCACCGCGCGAGCTGTTATTAGCTAACAGTTAAAATTTAAGCTAAAAGTTTCGTACGGGAAAAGCTAAATAGTGCTCTTATAAAGTCTTTGAGTCCTATGTTAAGAAAAGAAAACTGCTTTAATAACAAATTTTCGTTTCATTCTTTGTTTTACAAATATTTGATAGCATAATAGACCATCCTTATCAGGTTTTCTTAATCAAGCGTGTTCATTCAAGAAGGAAAACTTCATACCGCTATATTACGGAAATATCAGTTATAGCATAGGCCTTATAGTGAAAGGAAAAAAATGAAATCCAGCAGGTGGTTGATGTGATCTAGGGAAATACCACCGGAAATACCTGAGGCATTTAGAGCTATACATAAAACTAAAAATTTTTTACGTTTTGGGAAAATGAGCAAAGGCATATACTATTAAGTGATGAAAAGACGCACTAATAGATCGGGGAATTTATTTTGCTGAGTGGACTGCGTATATAGCCACCAGCAGCTTGACTCTCTCTTTTAAATTTGAAATTCTTCCTTATTCTAATTAAACTATATAGGTAGGCTGACTGTCCGACCTCAAAACAGTTTATACCTACTCTCTAAAATGCCCAAAATACCTTGTTCCTGAAGACTCTGCGAAGAAAACGTTTGGTATTTCATTTTTTTAGTTATTTTTTAGCAGTCGCAGTCGGTAAATATAAGCTCAATAAATGAAAAAGCGATCATTAGAAAATTCTTTAAATCATTTAGATCACCACTCTACTAGCACAAGTCTTCAATAGGACGTCCATAGAACGTCTGACTATCCAAACTAGGTCCGTCCGTTTTCCGGAAGCTGCAGTCATCCTTCTAACAGACGATTTTGATCCTCTGTTTTTGGTCCTAGTAGGAATATCCATCAGATGGTCAGCTTGCACCATATTTTGGACGTTTCATTAATCGTTCGTTGGAACGCCAATTGAACGTCCATTTACGTCCAGTTTTTACGTTCATTTATCGACAAAACTGGACGTCCAGTGGACATCCACGAGAAATACCTAGTTAAAATCATGAATTTTTTCTATCAGTCGATTGAAATCGAGCAATTGTAAGCCTATCAAAATGTGCTAATAGTTTAGTTTCTATAGTTTTTACAGTTTTTTTTATTTAGTTAAGAGAATAAACAATGAAATAATAAAATAAGGTTAAAACAAAAAATTAGGAAATTATTGTTTTATATTGTTCTTTCCGGGTATTGCATAATTATTTCATACGCATTATGGAGTTACATCAGCAGTATTTTATATTGATGGTATTGCTTCGTCAAGTCAATCCATAAAATAATCAGTTGAGTGTATAAGTCTAATGGTTTAGTGGATGGAGCGGGAGATTGGGGTGTGAGAGGGCCAAGGTTAGATGCTAAACAAGTCGAATCTTATTTCGCTCATTTATATTTTCTTTGTTTCATCATCCATTTGACGTTCATTTCCGGACGCCAAACGGAGTACCAGTTTGAACGTCCATTGGAGAGGACATTTCGACGTCCAAAACAATAAAAAATGACGTCCGGCTTGGATGTCCAACCCAAACGAAGCGGACGACTTTGAAACGTCCTATGGACGTACGTGTGATAGTAGGGCACGTCAACCAATTCAAGAAAAAGCAGATGTAGGCTAAACGACAGAATTTGGGAAACCATAAAATATGTTTTGCTTTAGTACACATATCAATTGAAAAAAATGTGCTCGTCACAATTCAACTTGAGACCTTTTTTGGCAAATTGGAATGCATACCAATTTTTCTCGCAATCTCACCCCAGTTTTTTTTTTATCTGGGGGATGGAAAGTTTGCGGCCGGAGCAAGTGATTGCTATGTGTTTTCAAATGGCAGGGTTGGACAGCTGCAGGTCTTTTGTGTCTATGGACAACAAGGATAAAGTAAAATTTTGAATTTAATTATCTCATTTCTCGGGCAACTTTTTCTTCAATGAGAAGGGGAACATAAACATGAATCCAATAGACCAAGGACGTGTACAGAAATAAGATATCGTTTGCGCATATTTTAAGATTCCATTCAAATTAGTTCCAATTTGTGATTGAGGGAAATCCCCTCTTAAAACCTTGATGAAACAGAATATTCATTGGAATTAGAGCGTAATATTTCTGGAAAGGTTTGGGCTTTTTCTATTGAATATAGTAGACTCTTTGTAATGCGACACAGAACCTGTGGAAATATGCTTATTGTTGTTATTGATTGCGGAATCTCAAATAATTAAAGACCAGATTGTACCAACGATTTTTAACTTTCTTTATTTAAATTACAATTGCAATATTTCCGGTTATAATAGATATATATACGGACATTTTTTCAAAGAGTTTTGTTTGGATCTAAAAAAACGGTAAGCTGCCCGAATTTAGCAAAATACCAACTCACAATGCCTTATTGATGGTTCTGATTGGTGGCACTTCACTCCATTTTGGCAGCCAGTGCATCATATAGGCTGGACTTAATAATAGCGCCCAGGAGCGGCGTAGGTGACATGTCCTGGAGCACCGATTGGTCCAATTGGTCCAACTGGTCCAGGGGGTCCAGTTTGCCCAGTTTTGCCTTGGTAGCCAGCAGGGCCGACCGGACCGACGGGGCCGACGGGACCAGGACCGCCGGGGTATCCTGGGGTACCAGGTTTACCTTGAGGTCCGATCGGTCCGATCGGTCCAACTGGTCCAACGGGGCCAGGACCGCCGGGGTATCCAGAGGGGCCCTGTTTTCCTTGAAGACCTTGGGAGCCGGGAGCTCCGGGGCCACCAGGGGCACCAGGTCCCCCAGGATTACCATCCTTACCAGTTTTGCCTTGTTCGCCTTGAGGTCCTGCTTAGCCAAAAAGTTAGAATCATTAGAAGAATTCTATTAATAACATTTTCCACGGTCAACGAACCTGGAGCACCAGGAGCGCCGTTGTATCCATCTTTTCCAGGAGCGCCAGTCAAGCCATTGGAACCGTCTTTACCAGGAGCTCCATCGTAGCCTGGATTTCCAACAGGGCCTTGAGGTCCAACAGGGCCGATAGATCCAGGAGCGCCGTTAAGTCCGTCTTTGCCTGGAGCACCGTTATAACCTCGAGTTCCAGCCTCTCCCTTGGGACCAGGGCTGCCAGGGTAACCAGGGGTCCAGTTGTTCCAACTGGGCCAATGGGCCCGGGTCCTCCAGGAGCGCCAGGAGCTCCGTCTTTACCAGGGTAACCAGGGGTTCCAACTGGTCCGGGAACATTAGATTGAACAGTTACACTAGGGGCACCAGTTTCTCCTTTAGGTCCAGAAGGTCCAGGGGCTCCATTGTAACCGTCTTTGCCTCGAGCACCAGGTGCTCCATTCATGCCTGGAGCTCCAGGAGCTCCGGGTTCTCCCTTTGCGCCAGAGTAACCAGGAGCACCAGGGGCACCAGTAGCTCCATCATTGCCTCTTGCACCAGTCAATCCTTGTGCTCCAGGTGCTCCATCATCTCCGGGATTTCCTTGAGGTCCCGGAGCGCCAGTAGATCCAGGGGCGCCAGTATTTCCCTTTTCTCCCTTAGGTCCAGCATATCCTTGCGGGCCAGGGGCTCCAGGTGGTCCAGCAATATATTTATCAGAGTTGTCAACAACTCCGGGAGCTCCAGCGGGTCCTTGGGGTCCTTGGGCACCAGCTTGTCCTCTCAGCCATGGAAGGTACCTAAAAGGTTCGTATATTTATTTCGTCTGCAATCTTTTAAAGTTTCAACTGTTGCTTACTCAAGGAAGCGTTCCCACTGTCTTTGAATCTCTTCAAGCTCGTAGTTGTCACCGTAAGCTACTTGAGCCCGCTGGTATTGCGGAGCAGCCAAAGCAGCCGCAAAGAGGCAAGTTAAAATGATAGCCTAAACAAAAATACAATAACGAACTAGGCAACAATAATTGGGATACGTTATGAAAGGAAAAATCAGGTAACTTACTGCTGCTTTCATGGTTTCCAGATTTAATAATGTTAGTAGAACAAAAGTTTGCTCTTCAAAACAGCAAATTTTCTAAATGAAAAAAATGACGAGTTGTAAAAAATTTAACTTTTCAATCACTTTTCAAAATTTTTGCGATGAGATGATCTCGCTTGAAATCCGATTTGAATGATTTTGAAAAAGAAGCTAACCTTTAAGTTTAAAATGCTGTTTGCTTTTCCGCTGCTGAACCAACGCTGATGAAAATTTGCTGATCGCTCGCCTTTTAAACTCTCAATTGCTCCAATTAAAAGTAAAGGAAAATTAAACTCGTCATGAAAAACCGCCTGTTAAACCTGAAAATGCAAGGACACAAACAGGTTGCTGTACTGGAGCAAACCCCAAAAAATTGAATTCAACTGTAATAGTCACTCACCAAAAGTGAAAGGTTAAAATCAAAACTGAAATGCGTTTTATCCTTAAAGAATCGAAGTGAAAGGGTTTACCGGTAATATACGTACATCAATATTGGTATACAGTTTTGAAGTCTAGTCCCGCAAACCTGTCAAACAACAACATTCTGGTGGGTCTTTCCCACGCAAATTATGGCCAAAGGCCGAAACTTTATAAGATTGTGTATGCTCGTCAATTAATATGTTACAACTCTCAACATTTTTCATCTCATTTTGCACAAAACGCAAAGACAAAGCCGAATATTGTGATAAGTCGTCCAATTCTCATTTAATGTAATAATTATCTTTTCGTTGCGCACCCTAGTTTTCTGTCTTGTATCAATGTTCCAGATTGCACAAAAGAAAGTAAAGAAAAGTTTGTCCGTCCGAGTAAGGTTAGTGAAATTAAATTCATCAGACGACATACGTAAGGTGTGGTGTGATTCATTGGGTGGTTGGATTTCTTCATCTGACTTCTGAAAGACATACTGCAAGCGATTGCAAGAAATAATATTATTCAGGGAGAAACTGTTTAAACCAGACAAGCTGAAAGTTGCTCAGTCTTCTTTCACAAATGTCTGAAAGCACCCCTCCGCAGCACCCAGGATTGGTCGATGAACACATTTTAAGTTTCAAAAGATGTTTTCATTAGAAATACCGAAAAAACCAGAGATTAACTATAATAAAACCATAAACCATTGTTTGATTTTTTGCGATATTTTTGTTCCGAAACAAAAATTTTGCAATCCAATAAGCTATTACGATAGCAAGCCGAAATACCTATCATCTTTAGAAGTGAAATATATCGACAATACAAAATCTGTGTATGTTGGCCCTAAAAAGAATAAAATATTATAGGACCATAAGTATTTAAATAAGTAGATAATTTCCTCGATCCGATTTTGCACTTATTTCATTCATGATACAAAATATTTCCGATCACATTTCTTGCCTGCAGACAGTACATTACTGGCTGAAACCCAGTAACAAATTTCAAAAGTGAATAACCGATTTGTAAACTAGACTTTTGGCTTGCTACCAATAACGCTTTACAAATTTTAGAACTTGATTCGTAATTGAATTTATGGACAGTATTCTCTTGTTTAGTGTACATATTTGTATATTTAAACGCACTTCAAATTTTCAAGTTTACATCAATCATCTTTAAACATATGCAGTGATCATCATTTTGCAAAGGTGGGGGATGTGAAATGTAGCGTATAGTATTCTTTCTGTCAATAGATATTCGTTTGAATGTAAAAACGCTGACGTTCAGCCGATAGTTGCGATCTTAGTGAATTTATCGTCCGTAGCCGGATGGCAACGGCTGGAATGCGGCTGAGCAGAAGCTGACCATGAAAATTGAGCTGGACCTGGGGCCGACCCTGTCGATTTAGCTGGAGGTGGAGCAGACCACGAAGTAAGGTAAACATGTGTGGGATTCGTGTTTGCCATAACTTACGTAAACATTTAGACTAAAACGTCATGTTATCCATTTGATGTAAATATTCCTCAAAGTGACGCCCATGTAATGATTTTTTTAATTTGCTAGTAAAGGCTTCACATTTTTAGCCAACGGCTTTGTTGTACAAAACAAAGAGGTTTTGGATTATGTTATGAAGCAACATGTCATTCTTCCACGTTAAATTTTTCCCCAACTTAACAGTTCAATGTTGCGCAAAACAACCGAGGAATTTTTCATCACTGCCTCATTTGTTCCGTGGATTGACTTTTTTCTGTGATCCCTTTTTCTTCTAATTTTATTTCGATTCGTTGAATTTACATAATTTGAAGTTTTTCTCAATATTTTTTTTTATCTTTCAGCAATCTTTCCACGCCAGATTTCACTCTGACTACATCTCTATTTCTAAAACAAAGGAAATCCTATAAATATTAAATAAAGCAGTCAAAATACGTACGTTTTGTAACACATATGAAATCGTTTCCCAGATTTAGCTTGAGATTCTTCATATATATTGGTTAATCCATAAACCTGTCTCCAAGGAACTGAATATGCAGAAAAAATACTTTAAACTTACTTCATTCAACTTTAAACTTTAAATCATTAAAAGTAAAAATTCTAATTAATGAATTCTTACCGATTTTCGGTTTTGATTTCTTTTCGTAACATGCACGTCTTTTTCTTGTCGTTCCTCAGCCAGGAGTAATTTACTGAAAGGGAGCTTTAATTGATTTTTTCAATATGTTTAAAGAAGATTAAAAAGGGTCGATTCGGTCGAAAAATTAAAGATAAATTCGAAAAAGACAGTGGTGGTGATTGTGGGAGAAATGAAGGGGAAGTAGCTTGACTCGCAAGAAACAAATCCAACGTACTCGCTCACCAACGAAACGATTTTATAACTCCATTAGTGTTGTTTGCAAGCCCACTTGAGTATCTCTCTCTCTCTACGAGTCTTGTAGTATTTTTTAGCTACGTTTGTCATCGTTGTTTCGTTAGTTCAAACCTGAATCTTTTATTGGCTGTTTTTGTGGTTGCAGTTTGAAACAAAAAAATTGTAAGTATAAGAAGCTTCATCAACGCTTAATATCAAAGCGCGTCCATGTCATGAACAGTGGCACCAAAAATCCGGTGTTTGCAAACCGAACACACATACGTGAAAAAGCAAATAAGGAGGGAGCACACATGAAAAAACCATCATACAAACAAAACTTACCGATGCAATATTTTTCCCGTGTCGAGGCGGTTTCACAGATAACCTGTTCAAAACCCCTTATTGTGGCATATACTTGGTTTTGTAAGTGTCCTTTGGATTCTCCTTTTCCTAAAGGTATGAAAATTAAATGGGGATCTAACATTTAATGAAATATGAAGGCACAAAACCTAACCATGTTGAATCGAATCGAGAGTAATCACAAACTGGAAGGCAGAGAAAGAAAAAATAGCAGATGAAAGAAGAAAAAAGAAACATAGCGAAAGCAGCGCCGACAACTGTGAAATTGTGCAAATAAGAATTTAAACTGGTGCAGCAATGCAACCGATAAGAAAGATGGTTAATCGGTCTATTCTTATTTCGGCTACCAATGTTCTGCATTTCTAGCCGTATACGTTTGAAAATACGAAAAATAAATAAAGTTGCGAGAAACAATTAACTTGTTGAGGTTTTTTACTGCCGTTTGTTGATTGAACCCATCATTGACGAGTTAATACAAACTTAAGTTTGATTGAATACGGTTAATGTTAGTTAAATGCATCAATAATCCCCAAGATACATTTCCTTTAACATAAACCAGCATCAACTACGTTTTCGGAATAAGCTTTTTGGCAATGACGGTAATAAACCTGTCGGCCCCCATGCTGCCTTCCCAACACGTTTTAAAGGGCGAGATTTTAATGGCCAGCCGGGCCTGGTGGACCAGGAATGCAGACCAATTTTTCTCGCAATCTTGCCCCAGTTTTTTTTTTATCTGAGGGATCGAAAGTTTTCGGCCAGATCAAGTGATTGCTATGTGTTTTCAAATGGCAGGATTGGACAGCTGCAGGTCTTCTGTGTCTATGGACAACAAGGGTAAAGTAAAATTTTGAATTTCATTATCTCATTTCTCGGGCAACTTTTTCTTTAATGAGAAGGGGAACATAAACATGAATCCAATAGACCAATGACGTGTACAGAAATAAGATATCATTTGCGCATAATTAAAGATTCAATGCAAATTAGTTCCAATTTGTGATTGAGGGAAATCCCCTCTTAAAACCTTGAGGAAACAGAATATTCATTGGAATTAGAACGTTATATTTCTGGAAAGGTTTGGGCTTTTTCTATTAAATATAGTAGACTCTTTGTAATGCGACACAGATCCTGTGGAAATATGCTTATTGTTGTTATTGATTGCGGAATCTCAAATAATTAAAGACCAGATTGTACCAACGATTTTTAACTTTCTTTATTTAAATTACAATTGTAATATTTCCAGTAAAAATAGATATATATACGGACATTTTTTCAAAGAGTTTTGTTTGGATCTAAAAAAAACGGTAAGCTGCCCGAATTTAGCAAAATACCAACTCACAATGCCTTATTAATGGTTCTGGTTGGTGGCACTTCACTCCATTTCGGCAGCCAGTGCATCATATAGGGTGGACTTAATAATAGCGCCCAGGAGCGGCGTAGGTGACATGTCCTGGAGCACCGATTGGTCCAATTGGTCCAACTGGTCCAGGGGGTCCAGTTTGCCCAGTTTTGCCTTGGTAGCCAGCAGGGCCGACCGGACCGACGGGGCCGACGGGACCAGGACCGCCGGGGTATCCTGGGGTACCAGGTTTACCTTGAGGTCCGATCGGTCCGATCGGTCCAACTGGTCCAACGGGGCCAGGACCGCCGGGGTATCCAGAGGGGCCCTGTTTTCCTTGAAGACCTTGGGAGCCGGGAGCTCCGGGGCCACCAGGGGCACCAGGTCCCCCAGGATTACCATCCTTACCAGTTTTGCCTTGTTCGCCTTGAGGTCCTGCTTAGCCAAAAAGTTAGAATCATTAGAAGAATTCTATTAATAACATTTTCCACGGTCAACGAACCTGGAGCACCAGGAGCGCCGTTGTATCCATCTTTTCCAGGAGCGCCAGTCAAGCCATTGGAACCGTCTTTACCAGGAGCTCCATCGTAGCCTGGATTTCCAACAGGGCCTTGAGGTCCAACAGGGCCGATAGATCCAGGAGCGCCGTTAAGTCCGTCTTTGCCTGGAGCACCGTTATAACCTCGAGTTCCAGCCTCTCCCTTGGGACCAGGGCTGCCAGGGTAACCAGGAGAACCATCTTTACCAGCGGGGCCTTGGGGTCCAGTTGTTCCAACTGGGCCAATGGGCCCGGGTCCTCCAGGAGCGCCAGGAGCTCCGTCTTTACCAGGGTAACCAGGGGTTCCAACTGGTCCGGGAACATTAGATTGAACAGTTACACCAGGGGCACCAGTTTCTCCTTTAGGTCCAGAAGGTCCAGGGGCTCCATTGTAACCGTCTTTGCCTCGAGCACCAGGTGCTCCATTCATGCCTGGAGCTCCAGGAGCTCCGGGTTCTCCCTTTGCGCCAGAGTAACCAGGAGCACCAGGGGCACCAGTAGCTCCATCATTGCCTCTTGCACCAGTCAATCCTTGTGCTCCAGGTGCTCCATCATCTCCGGGATTTCCTTGAGGTCCCGGAGCGCCAGTAGATCCAGGGGCGCCAGTATTTCCCTTTTCTCCCTTAGGTCCAGCATATCCTTGCGGGCCAGGGGCTCCAGGTGGTCCAGCAATATATTTATCAGAGTTGTCAACAACTCCGGGAGCTCCAGCGGGTCCTTGGGGTCCTTGGGCACCAGCTTGTCCTCTCAGCCATGGAAGGTACCTAAAAGGTTCGTATATTTATTTCGTCTGCAATCTTTTAAAGTTTCAACTGTTGCTTACTCAAGGAAGCGTTCCCACTGTCTTTGAATCTCTTCAAGCTCGTAGTTGTCACCGTAAGCTACTTGAGCCCGCTGGTATTGCGGAGCAGCCAAAGCAGCCGCAAAGAGGCAAGTTAAAATGATAGCCTAAACAAAAATACAATAACGAACTAGGCAACAATAATTGGGATACGTTATGAAAGGAAAAATCAGGTAACTTACTGCTGCTTTCATGGTTTCCAGATTTAATAATGTTAGTAGAACAAAAGTTTGCTCTTCAAAACAGCAAATTTTCTAAATGAAAAAAATGACGAGTTGTAAAAAATTTAACTTTTCAATCACTTTTCAAAATTTTTGCGATGAGATGATCTCGCTTGAAATCCGATTTGAATGATTTTGAAAAAGAAGCTAACCTTTAAGTTTAAAATGCTGTTTGCTTTTCCGCTGCTGAACCAACGCTGATGAAAATTTGCTGATCGCTCGCCTTTTAAACTCTCAATTGCTCCAATTAAAAGTAAAGGAAAATTAAACTCGTCATGAAAAACCGCCTGTTAAACCTGAAAATGCAAGGACACAAACAGGTTGCTGTACTGGAGCAAACCCCAAAAAATTGAATTCAACTGTAATAGTCACTCACCAAAAGTGAAAGGTTAAAATCAAAACTGAAATGCGTTTTATCCTTAAAGAATCGAAGTGAAAGGGTTTACCGGTAATATACGTACATCAATATTGGTATACAGTTTTGAAGTCTAGTCCCGCAAACCTGTCAAACAACAACATTCTGGTGGGTCTTTCCCACGCAAATTATGGCCAAAGGCCGAAACTTTATAAGATTGTGTATGCTCGTCAATTAATATGTTACAACTCTCAACATTTTTCATCTCATTTTGCACAAAACGCAAAGACAAAGCCGAATATTGTGATAAGTCGTCCAATTCTCATTTAATGTAATAATTATCTTTTCGTTGCGCACCCTAGTTTTCTGTCTTGTATCAATGTTCCAGATTGCACAAAAGAAAGTAAAGAAAAGTTTGTCCGTCCGAGTAAGGTTAGTGAAATTAAATTCATCAGACGACATACGTAAGGTGTGGTGTGATTCATTGGGTGGTTGGATTTCTTCATCTGACTTCTGAAAGACATACTGCAAGCGATTGCAAGAAATAATATTATTCAGGGAGAAACTGTTTAAACCAGACAAGCTGAAAGTTGCTCAGTCTTCTTTCACAAATGTCTGAAAGCACCCCTCCGCAGCACCCAGGATTGGTCGATGAACACATTTTAAGTTTCAAAAGATGTTTTCATTAGAAATACCGAAAAAACCAGAGATTAACTATAATAAAACCATAAACCATTGTTTGATTTTTTGCGATATTTTTGTTCCGAAACAAAAATTTTGCAATCCAATAAGCTATTACGATAGCAAGCCGAAATACCTATCATCTTTAGAAGTGAAATATATCGACAATACAAAATCTGTGTATGTTGGCCCTAAAAAGAATAAAATATTATAGGACCATAAGTATTTAAATAAGTAGATAATTTCCTCGATCCGATTTTGCACTTATTTCATTCATGATACAAAATATTTCCGATCACATTTCTTGCCTGCAGACAGTACATTACTGGCTGAAACCCAGTAACAAATTTCAAAAGTGAATAACCGATTTGTAAACTAGACTTTTGGCTTGCTACCAATAACGCTTTACAAATTTTAGAACTTGATTCGTAATTGAATTTATGGACAGTATTCTCTTGTTTAGTGTACATATTTGTATATTTAAACGCACTTCAAATTTTCAAGTTTACATCAATCATCTTTAAACATATGCAGTGATCATCATTTTGCAAAGGTGGGGGATGTGAAATGTAGCGTATAGTATTCTTTCTGTCAATAGATATTCGTTTGAATGTAAAAACGCTGACGTTCAGCCGATAGTTGCGATCTTAGTGAATTTATCGTCCGTAGCCGGATGGCAACGGCTGGAATGCGGCTGAGCAGAAGCTGACCATGAAAATTGAGCTGGACCTGGGGCCGACCCTGTCGATTTAGCTGGAGGTGGAGCAGACCACGAAGTAAGGTAAACATGTGTGGGATTCGTGTTTGCCATAACTTACGTAAACATTTAGACTAAAACGTCATGTTATCCATTTGATGTAAATATTCCTCAAAGTGACGCCCATGTAATGATTTTTTTAATTTGCTAGTAAAGGCTTCACATTTTTAGCCAACGGCTTTGTTGTACAAAACAAAGAGGTTTTGGATTATGTTATGAAGCAACATGTCATTCTTCCACGTTAAATTTTTCCCCAACTTAACAGTTCAATGTTGCGCAAAACAACCGAGGAATTTTTCATCACTGCCTCATTTGTTCCGTGGATTGACTTTTTTCTGTGATCCCTTTTTCTTCTAATTTTATTTCGATTCGTTGAATTTACATAATTTGAAGTTTTTCTCAATATTTTTTTTTATCTTTCAGCAATCTTTCCACGCCAGATTTCACTCTGACTACATCTCTATTTCTAAAACAAAGGAAATCCTATAAATATTAAATAAAGCAGTCAAAATACGTACGTTTTGTAACACATATGAAATCGTTTCCCAGATTTAGCTTGAGATTCTTCATATATATTGGTTAATCCATAAACCTGTCTCCAAGGAACTGAATATGCAGAAAAAATACTTTAAACTTACTTCATTCAACTTTAAACTTTAAATCATTAAAAGTAAAAATTCTAATTAATGAATTCTTACCGATTTTCGGTTTTGATTTCTTTTCGTAACATGCACGTCTTTTTCTTGTCGTTCCTCAGCCAGGAGTAATTTACTGAAAGGGAGCTTTAATTGATTTTTTCAATATGTTTAAAGAAGATTAAAAAGGGTCGATTCGGTCGAAAAATTAAAGATAAATTCGAAAAAGACAGTGGTGGTGATTGTGGGAGAAATGAAGGGGAAGTAGCTTGACTCGCAAGAAACAAATCCAACGTACTCGCTCACCAACGAAACGATTTTATAACTCCATTAGTGTTGTTTGCAAGCCCACTTGAGTATCTCTCTCTCTCTACGAGTCTTGTAGTATTTTTTAGCTACGTTTGTCATCGTTGTTTCGTTAGTTCAAACCTGAATCTTTTATTGGCTGTTTTTGTGGTTGCAGTTTGAAACAAAAAAATTGTAAGTATAAGAAGCTTCATCAACGCTTAATATCAAAGCGCGTCCATGTCATGAACAGTGGCACCAAAAATCCGGTGTTTGCAAACCGAACACACATACGTGAAAAAGCAAATAAGGAGGGAGCACACATGAAAAAACCATCATACAAACAAAACTTACCGATGCAATATTTTTCCCGTGTCGAGGCGGTTTCACAGATAACCTGTTCAAAACCCCTTATTGTGGCATATACTTGGTTTTGTAAGTGTCCTTTGGATTCTCCTTTTCCTAAAGGTATGAAAATTAAATGGGGATCTAACATTTAATGAAATATGAAGGCACAAAACCTAACCATGTTGAATCGAATCGAGAGTAATCACAAACTGGAAGGCAGAGAAAGAAAAAATAGCAGATGAAAGAAGAAAAAAGAAACATAGCGAAAGCAGCGCCGACAACTGTGAAATTGTGCAAATAAGAATTTAAACTGGTGCAGCAATGCAACCGATAAGAAAGATGGTTAATCGGTCTATTCTTATTTCGGCTACCAATGTTCTGCATTTCTAGCCGTATACGTTTGAAAATACGAAAAATAAATAAAGTTGCGAGAAACAATTAACTTGTTGAGGTTTTTTACTGCCGTTTGTTGATTGAACCCATCATTGACGAGTTAATACAAACTTAAGTTTGATTGAATACGGTTAATGTTAGTTAAATGCATCAATAATCCCCAAGATACATTTCCTTTAACATAAACCAGCATCAACTACGTTTTCGGAATAAGCTTTTTGGCAATGACGGTAATAAACCTGTCGGCCCCCATGCTGCCTTCCCAACACGTTTTAAAGGGCGAGATTTTAATGGCCAGCCGGGCCTGGTGGACCAGGAATGCAGACCAATTTTTCTCGCAATCTTGCCCCAGTTTTTTTTTTATCTGAGGGATCGAAAGTTTTCGGCCAGATCAAGTGATTGCTATGTGTTTTCAAATGGCAGGATTGGACAGCTGCAGGTCTTCTGTGTCTATGGACAACAAGGGTAAAGTAAAATTTTGAATTTCATTATCTCATTTCTCGGGCAACTTTTTCTTTAATGAGAAGGGGAACATAAACATGAATCCAATAGACCAATGACGTGTACAGAAATAAGATATCATTTGCGCATATTTTAAGATTCAATGCAAATTAGTTCCAATTTGTGATTGAGGGAAATCCCCTCTTAAAACCTTGAGGAAACAGAATATTCATTGGAATTAGAACGTTATATTTCTGGAAAGGTTTGGGCTTTTTCTATTAAATATAGTAGACTCTTTGTAATGCGACACAGATCCTGTGGAAATATGCTTATTGTTGTTATTGATTGCGGAATCTCAAATAATTAAAGACCAGATTGTACCAACGATTTTTAACTTTCTTTATTTAAATTACAATTGTAATATTTCCAGTAAAAATAGATATATATACGGACATTTTTTCAAAGAGTTTTGTTTGGATCTAAAAAAAACGGTAAGCTGCCCGAATTTAGCAAAATACCAACTCACAATGCCTTATTAATGGTTCTGGTTGGTGGCACTTCACTCCATTTCGGCAGCCAGTGCATCATATAGGGTGGACTTAATAATAGCGCCCAGGAGCGGCGTAGGTGACATGTCCTGGAGCACCGATTGGTCCAATTGGTCCAACTGGTCCAGGGGGTCCAGTTTGCCCAGTTTTGCCTTGGTAGCCAGCAGGGCCGACCGGACCGACGGGGCCGACGGGACCAGGACCGCCGGGGTATCCTGGGGTACCAGGTTTACCTTGAGGTCCGATCGGTCCGATCGGTCCAACTGGTCCAACGGGGCCAGGACCGCCGGGGTATCCAGAGGGGCCCTGTTTTCCTTGAAGACCTTGGGAGCCGGGAGCTCCGGGGCCACCAGGGGCACCAGGTCCCCCAGGATTACCATCCTTACCAGTTTTGCCTTGTTCGCCTTGAGGTCCTGCTTAGCCAAAAAGTTAGAATCATTAGAAGAATTCTATTAATAACATTTTCCACGGTCAACGAACCTGGAGCACCAGGAGCGCCGTTGTATCCATCTTTTCCAGGAGCGCCAGTCAAGCCATTGGAACCGTCTTTACCAGGAGCTCCATCGTAGCCTGGATTTCCAACAGGGCCTTGAGGTCCAACAGGGCCGATAGATCCAGGAGCGCCGTTAAGTCCGTCTTTGCCTGGAGCACCGTTATAACCTCGAGTTCCAGCCTCTCCCTTGGGACCAGGGCTGCCAGGGTAACCAGGAGAACCATCTTTACCAGCGGGGCCTTGGGGTCCAGTTGTTCCAACTGGGCCAATGGGCCCGGGTCCTCCAGGAGCGCCAGGAGCTCCGTCTTTACCAGGGTAACCAGGGGTTCCAACTGGTCCGGGAACATTAGATTGAACAGTTACACCAGGGGCACCAGTTTCTCCTTTAGGTCCAGAAGGTCCAGGGGCTCCATTGTAACCGTCTTTGCCTCGAGCACCAGGTGCTCCATTCATGCCTGGAGCTCCAGGAGCTCCGGGTTCTCCCTTTGCGCCAGAGTAACCAGGAGCACCAGGGGCACCAGTAGCTCCATCATTGCCTCTTGCACCAGTCAATCCTTGTGCTCCAGGTGCTCCATCATCTCCGGGATTTCCTTGAGGTCCCGGAGCGCCAGTAGATCCAGGGGCGCCAGTATTTCCCTTTTCTCCCTTAGGTCCAGCATATCCTTGCGGGCCAGGGGCTCCAGGTGGTCCAGCAATATATTTATCAGAGTTGTCAACAACTCCGGGAGCTCCAGCGGGTCCTTGGGGTCCTTGGGCACCAGCTTGTCCTCTCAGCCATGGAAGGTACCTAAAAGGTTCGTATATTTATTTCGTCTGCAATCTTTTAAAGTTTCAACTGTTGCTTACTCAAGGAAGCGTTCCCACTGTCTTTGAATCTCTTCAAGCTCGTAGTTGTCACCGTAAGCTACTTGAGCCCGCTGGTATTGCGGAGCAGCCAAAGCAGCCGCAAAGAGGCAAGTTAAAATGATAGCCTAAACAAAAATACAATAACGAACTAGGCAACAATAATTGGGATACGTTATGAAAGGAAAAATCAGGTAACTTACTGCTGCTTTCATGGTTTCCAGATTTAATAATGTTAGTAGAACAAAAGTTTGCTCTTCAAAACAGCAAATTTTCTAAATGAAAAAAATGACGAGTTGTAAAAAATTTAACTTTTCAATCACTTTTCAAAATTTTTGCGATGAGATGATCTCGCTTGAAATCCGATTTGAATGATTTTGAAAAAGAAGCTAACCTTTAAGTTTAAAATGCTGTTTGCTTTTCCGCTGCTGAACCAACGCTGATGAAAATTTGCTGATCGCTCGCCTTTTAAACTCTCAATTGCTCCAATTAAAAGTAAAGGAAAATTAAACTCGTCATGAAAAACCGCCTGTTAAACCTGAAAATGCAAGGACACAAACAGGTTGCTGTACTGGAGCAAACCCCAAAAAATTGAATTCAACTGTAATAGTCACTCACCAAAAGTGAAAGGTTAAAATCAAAACTGAAATGCGTTTTATCCTTAAAGAATCGAAGTGAAAGGGTTTACCGGTAATATACGTACATCAATATTGGTATACAGTTTTGAAGTCTAGTCCCGCAAACCTGTCAAACAACAACATTCTGGTGGGTCTTTCCCACGCAAATTATGGCCAAAGGCCGAAACTTTATAAGATTGTGTATGCTCGTCAATTAATATGTTACGACTCTCAACATTTTTCATCTCATTTTGCACAAAACGCAAAGACAAAGCCAAATATTGTGATAAGTCGTCCAATTCTCATTTAATGTAATAATTATCTTTTCGTTGCGCACCCTAGTTTTCTGTCTTGTATCAATGTTCCAGATTGCACAAAAGAAAGTAAAGAAAAGTTTGTCCGTCCGAGTATGGTTAGTGAAATTAAATTCATCAGACGACATACGTAAGGTGTGGTGTGATTCATTGGGTGGTTGGATTTCTTCATCTGACTTCTGAAAGACATACTGCAAGCGCTGCAAGAAATAATATTATTCAGGGAGAAACTGTTTAAACCAGACAAGCTGAAAGTTGCTCAGTCTTCTTTCACAAATGTCTGAAAGCATTCGCCCCTAAGGGATTGGTCGATGAACGCATTTTAAGTTTCGAAGGATTTTTTCATTAGGAATACCAAAAAACCCTAGATTAACTATAATAAAACCATAAACCATTGTTTGATTTTTTGCGATATATTTGTTCCGAAACAAAAATTTTGCAATCCAATAAGCTATTACGTTAGCAAGCCGAAATATCTATCATCATTAAAAGCGAAATATATCGGCAATACAAAGTCTGTGTATGTTGGCCATAAAAAGAATAAAATATTATTGAACCATAAGTATTTAAATGAGTAGTTGCGATACAGGAACAGCAACTACTTCTCCATCGACAATGCAACCTACAATAACTGTAATTCCTCCAACTATTCCAAGGCCCACGATATTTTAGGATTTTTTTGCTAGAGTGGAAGAAGAAGTCCCGCCGCACCACCAACGATTACAAATTGGTTTTCAAATTTTTTTAAAAGAAAATTGGTAAATTTGCTGTAAAAGAAATCGTTTCAGATTTTGAGAAAGGAATATGGAATGGGATGCGATTAGTGTTTAAAAAGGTCTCGTTCCATGGCTGCACGTTCCATTGGACGCAGGCAATTTTTCGTCGGTTAAAGTTTGAGGGTCTTTCTAAGTTTTTCTTTCCAAAACAAATTTACAACAAATGTGTCGCAAAATGGTGAGCTTTTATTTACTTCCACACTCAAAAATACGAAGAGGCAAAGGTATAAAAGGTAAATTGATGACATTTATTTTTTTTTTTTTGTATTTCATAATCCTACATACTTCACAAAAAAAATTGTCATGTAGGGTTGTAAATATTTTACATTTAGTATCGTCAATAACTTTTCTTGAACTAAAATTTTTTCTTTGAATTTTTTTAGCATTAGTAACCCCAAACCAGCCTAGGAACACAAAAAAATGTCCATTATTTAAGTAGTTCTAAACGTTATGTTCGTAAATATTATAAATTAAGATGTATGTTGTACTAAATTGCTGCTCGTTTTTTTTAAATATTTGTGTTAATCAATTTCACTCCTAATTTATATTTATCTGTTTCTTTTTCCTAGAGCGCCTTTCAATAGTTTCCATGGTATCAGATATTTTTGGCATTACAACATTGTTGAATTCTTCGTCTGACTCACTCTGCCGTGTACAGTCGCCGTGTACAGTCGCCGTGTGAAGTAACAGCTTCCCTAGGTTCCGAGTCCCTGGTCAAAGCCGGTGTGTTATAATAGCTCCCTCGAGATTTACCAAAGCGACTGGTCCAACGAGTCCCTCGGGTGGGGTAAACTGGGGTGTAGTAAAATCACCTTTTCTTCCGCATGGGCGGCATTGGCTAACTCAACAACAGGGTCTTTGAACTGCCACATGCCCAGACGATGAAAGAGTAAATGAAATGGCCGCATTTCCATAATGTATGAATAGATTTGTTACAAAATTTTCATGTTTAATTGAAGCATATGTTTTCAATAGACGGGCAGCATCCTTCCATTCGTCCTTCGGCAAACCTAGACAAAATTGACACGTTTTAAGGACTATTTAACGTAAAAAGCATAAAAAGCTTTATGTTACCAACTATTTTTTTTAAATATTATGCAATGTTTCTTACTCCAAAAGGCAGTTGCAGTTTCCATGCAATTGTTTTCCAATGCGGTCAGATATCGCAATCTCAACAAAGAATTAAAAGGGTCATATTCCTATCTGTTGAAAAAAGACACAAGGAATTGACTGGTTAACAGCCGTAAGTGATGTGCAACTTGATTATTGAAGTGACGAATACCAATTGGTTTTTGACGATTATGTATCTTTTCAAGGGTAACAATTAGACGGTTGATATTAGTTGTTGAAAAAGCCGATCGATTGCATTCTTACGTCAATCCAAGATTTTCTGGGGTAGAAAATGCCAATGACAGGCAAACAATACTGTAATTTCAATTAAAATCAATTCAGATGTGGGGGTGGTGAAGGGGGGGGGGAATCCTTTGTTCGAGAATCCTCCCCTTTGTCCCCCATACCATAAGACCATGCCGCGGGTAGGGACATTCCATGCGACTTTTTTTGGGGGTGATCCAATATTTCAAAACGATGAATTTAAAAATACAGAACCCAAACAATTTTAGAAAATTAAAAATCAGAAAGATCTGTCTATACCATGTTATGTTTATTTGTTTGTTTTTTTCTGTTGTTTGTTTGATTGTTTTTCTCTATGTTTATCTTTTTAGGGTTAAGGTTTCGCAACTCAACCAAAACAGATCAAATTTGAAAATTGCTTTTAAACATTTTGGGGGAAAAAACTCTGCTAACAGTCAATTAACACAGACAAATTTATTCTTCATACAACTCCCAAAAGTAGTAAAGGGTATGCATTCTAATTGTTAGGACATTAGCAGAATACATGTACGTACATAGATCTAAGAAGGCAGAGGCAGTATTTATATGTTTATCATAAAATTTGTTTCGCTTGAACTCATTATCCACTTCCATTCTGGCTATTTTAAATATGGCATACGTGATATCGAAATGATAGGAAGACCCTATCATTATTGACGAATAACGCGCTCCATTTTATGAGCCCAATTCATTTAATTCTAATTGGAGAATAAAATCTACAATGGGATGATGAGCGATCAAGGGATGGAAATAAAGGACAATGCATATCTGAATAAGATAAAACCTTACACCTTTTACGATTATTTCTGAGCAACAGTTGATGTCACTATTGAAGATAGCCAATCGCTCGTTTTTATTTCTTTTTCGATTGCTAAATATTTTTCCTTGCGAGGTCGTAGCTTCAGCCAAAAAGGAGAATCCATCAACTTGACGAGACCACGATCTATCACGATTTCTTCCGTTAACAGACACACGAAAACCTGTAAAGATTGCGCAAGATGTTTTAAGTAGTCTGAAATATTCACATAAAATAAATGGTTATAAATAAAACTATTAAATCATATAAGTAGCTATAAATACTTTTTGAACGATCAAATAACGAATCGATCCGATAAATCGTAAAAATGTGTCTAAACATTTCAAAAATTTTATTCACCTGAGCGGCTGACAAGCCCAAAATGATGAGGCGAAATTCCATAGGAGGCATCTTCAGTTGTAGCCATTTTTCGATAAAGTAAGGAGGATCAATGAGGATACAAACGGAACATGCCGCAGAGGCAGCTAAAGCTCCGACGAACCAGTAATTCTTCAGAAAAATTTCTCTAAAAGGTTTTCCTTTTGCATAAGCCAACGCCAAGACGATATACTGGCACAGAGAGACACAAAAAATTGCGTAATTTTCGTGGCATTCGTAGTCCCCAGTTTCCAGCCCAGTGGTGTTGTGAAGATCCATATACGGTACGAACCAATTTTGCTTGGTAAGCAAAAGCATGCTAATAGCTTGGAAGAAACCAACCAAAAGCACTTGAATAAGAAGTGACCCCACAGGTGGTAATGAGAGAAGGGAGGTCAAAGGAGGGCGATTGAACAGTGGTCCTGGATGAGGTTGCGTACGTCCGAAAAGGGCGGACAGTGAGCAAATAAGGAAAAGATCGATGTAGAGGAATTGGAAATCCGTCAAATTGGTTCCGATTTCGTATAAAATCATGACGGAGATGAACTGTGTGAGACTGTATGCAGCCATATACTTGAAAATGCCAAATGATGTGACAAGTGCACAACGTCCTTGGCGAATCAACTCTGGTACGCAACTAATGCTTGCATCTCTCGAAGTGAATGGTGAAGCCACTGAAGCTTCAGAATCTGACAAAGCAATTCCAGCGTGAGCTGCTTTTAAAGCACCACAATCATTTGCTCCATCTCCACACATTCCTACATCATAGTAATAATGAAAAAATCATTAATCATTAATACTCTCGCATTACTTAAACGTGAATGGATATAGACTGTTTGAATTAATACGATTAATTACCAACGACATAGTTCAGTTGCTGCAGTGCTTGGACCAACTGCTGTTTTTGGTCAGGAGACATACGAGCGAAGATAGTCCCTTTTACTACGCATCGAGGTACCAATTCTGGATAATGTTCTTGAATGATTGACCAGCATTTCCCTGTGATTGCTAAATGGTAACGTCCGATCAAATCCTGTAAGGGAAAAATATTATATTACACTACAGAAGTTACCTACTTCTTATTCAAAATACATATATGTATATATTAATTACCGGATTTGTTATATCCAACGTTATATCACCACTGTTGTTCATTGCTGATGTCGACGTACCGCTAGTGGGAGTCTACATGGATCAACCAAATATAGACTTATTATTTCTTTCGTTGAAAAATTTCCTATAATAATGAACATCAATAGGCGTTCGCTTTAACCTGGACAGAAGATTTCTCAGCCAAACTGTAAGTCAAGTGTGGTTTCCCATCGGTTGAAACTGCGCCCGAACTTTCTTCATAATTGACTATTACTACCTGATCATGCGATCCTACCATTCCACAATCTAAAAGCAGCAATAACAAAGAGCAAACGTATTTTTTTAAATCAAGTATTTCTTGAATAATATGAATAATATTTTAATTGTAATCGCCTCTTTCGTCTACGGGTAAAATGTATATACTTTATGGCTTTACCTCGAGCAACGCTTATGGCTGTCAGTATATTATCTCCTAGAACACAAGCGGTAGGCATAAAACATTAGTTAGAATTCCGATCCAAATTAATTTGTTACATTAATTTACCAGTGACCATGACGGTTCGGACGGCTGCATCTGATAACTGATTAATTATCGCCTTGGTATCCGGTTTTAGACGATTTTCTAAGACGACTAGACCTAAAAAAGGAAGGTCAGTTCAAAATAGGTCAGTCTTAAAATTTGATCTTTCACCTAATTGGTCAATTTATGTTCAAATAGATGTTAGCATACCAAGAAATGTCAATTCATTTTCTAAATCTTCTCTTTGCACTTTTTGAAGCTTGTGTAGGGATCGGATCTCAACAAGACGGTGAGCTAAGGCTATGACACGGAAACCTTGCCTTGTGTATTCTTCTAGAATTTCATTATGGTTGGTCGGTACTAAAAACAAACAATATCGGCAATTTTGAAATTTTCACTGAAAATTTCAGTTTAAAAAATAAGTTGGGAGAAATCGTAGTAAGTAAGGAGAGAAGGAAAATCGGGTAACTTACCGGTTTCCGGCTTGCATAAAGACTGCACCATTTCCGGTGAACCTTTACAGAAGAAATGAAGTTGCTCCTGGCCGATGCGTTTGCAAATGATGGCCATTCGTTGAAGAGTCGAACTGAATGGGAACTGGCGAACAATTCCTACCTCAACCTGGGACCAAACGAATTCAAAATAGGGCATTATTTTATTATTGTAAATAACTATCAAAACATTATCAGTTTTTCAACAGAAAATATATTACTTTCGAATTTTCCGCACCATCCAGGTCGGAGGAATCCGACACTCCAGGTCCAGGGTCTCCCTTGTTTCCACTCGGCGGAGTCCAACTAACAACAGTTGGACAAATGTTGTCGTATTTATTCGTGTCTTCATTGGAAGGCTCAACCAGAACCCATCCAGTCGATTCAAACATCTGTAGAAGTTGGAAG
Organism: Daphnia pulicaria; assembly: GCF_021234035.1. Lineage (NCBI taxonomy): Eukaryota > Metazoa > Arthropoda > Branchiopoda > Diplostraca > Daphniidae > Daphnia > Daphnia pulicaria. The sequence continues at coordinate 5,865,221 of NC_060920.1, forward strand.
ACAAAAATGTCATTTCTGGACACCAGTATCCTAATAATGGACCATTGTACTCACTTTAAGGTCTAAGGGATCACCACTAAGGTTGCCATCTATTATTGTCAACGAATGGCAGGTGGCCATGCCCATAAGCAACAACGGTGGCTCTAACTTAAAATTATAACTAACTGCCGATGGACTTCGGTCATGCGGACGAAGGGTAGATAACGCCTGTGATAGCTTTAATGGCGCTGTAATTAAAAAAAAACGTGTAAATTATTATGCAAATCACAAAATCTTGTAATTAAATACTTCTTATAGGAGGTATATATCGTCGGCCATCTACAACGGGTACAACGCCCCATAGATCAAGTCCATCTTCTGTCAATGTTCCAGTTTTATCAAAGCAAATGCAATTTAAAGAACCTTCAAAAACGGGGAATGAAAATTATGCTGACACTGTGGATGGCGAGGTGTGGTTTATTGGTACCTGAAACGTTGATAGACCTCGGGGAGATGCAATAGATATTTCGTTGCTCAAGTCTTTTTTGTGCCAAAATGATTCCCGCAGTCATGGCCGCAGGTAACGCGGGAGGAACACAAATTGTAATAATGTCAAAGGAATGAAACACAACTTTCACTCCCGCTTCGCCCGATATAATCTAGAGGAATGATGGATGCAAGTAGGATAAGGAATATGATAAATCTCTCAGATAAACATTTGTTTACCTTTTTAATAATGCTATAAGTAAATCCAATAGAAGCCAAGGAAGCTAAGAAACCAATAAATCGGTAACTGTCTCTTTCAAAACGGAAGTCAACTGGGGGTGGATACATAATGGCGGACACCAGCGACCCTTTTGCCGTCATGAAACCAGTTGAAGTCACAACGGCCATAACCTAGACAAATATTGTCAGATCATTTCCAAATTTGAAGCTGATTTAGATTTCAAAAATTAGAATGATTACTTTTTCTTCATTATAAAATCGTGTTTGAACAACTTTCGTGCCGCTAAACAAAGTGTGCCTAGAGTGTTCCTTGGGATGATATAAGACGTCTGTTTGGAATGGCAGAGGAGTTTTGACAACGGGCACGCTTTCTCCTGCACAGTCAACCAGTTGTCTTTAAATGGTTGTACGGACGTTTTTTGTTTTTCCAAATTTCTTATCCGTTTAAACTAAAAATGTTTACCTGTTAGCATGCTTTCATTAACGATACAGGTTCCGAATAATAAAACAGCGTCACAATGCATAGTACAGCCGTTGGCTGGTAAAATAATCATGTCTCCCGGAACCAGTTCTTCGGTTCTTATGGTTTCGTATACTCCGCCTCCTCGACACACATCTATTATGTCACTTCCATGCACTGTGTTTCTCAACTTTTTTTGATTCTTTAAAACGAGAAAAACGGAAATTAGAATCAATTTCATAAAACTGATGGCTTGATTCAACTTACTTTTCTAGTTTGGATGATTGAAATGGCTATTCCGGCCTGTCGCAGTAGAACATTTCGAATTAATTGGTTATAATTCATTATCTATTTTTAAAGAATTCTGATATTGTCATACCGCAGACATAACCATTATAGCTCCGGCGAAAATATAATATTCAATCATAATCCAAATGAAGACGGATACTACTTGGAAGATGTAAAATGGATTCAACACTTCCAGAAGGAGAAGCTCCAAAACACTTTTAACTGGAACGTTAATAAAATTTGAGCCAAAAATTGCCCGCCTAAAAACAATGACCGTGATTAAAAAGACGAAAGGAACTCTCTCATAGAACGTATTAGATTGAACCTTCTTTGTTGCTCAAGAATAGATAAACCAGCCAATCCTTGTTGAGCATCTGTGTGATGTAAAGAAGATGTCGGCATACCAGGACCCAAGCTTTTCACTTTAAGGAACTCTTTTGTCTCCGTATTCCAAATATAGCGCAATTTCTTGCAGGTGAACATACGGACACTCGTGGCCTCTATTTCATTAGAGACAGAAAAGTTATTTAAATGCACGAATTCGTTTGAATGGAAATCGAAAAAATTGAAAAAAGCTCGTTTACCATGAAATGTGCCATCTGCATTTGGAAGAGATAAAATGGGAGAATCGTCGATTTTATTTAAATCCTGCAGTACATGTGAATTGCGATGCTCTACGGATTTTTTTTTCCCTTTGACGGTATGTTCTGTTGCCGCATTTCTGCATAAAGAAATCCAATGCATTATAGAAACAACATGCATACCATGTGTGACTTGTCAATACATAATCTGGAGCGCACTCATACAGGTGATACTTCGTATGTGAACTCGCCGATATTTCTTTTGATATATCTCCTATTACGGGGAAATTAAATGGTAATTAAAAAAAAAAGGGAAACATTTGACTTTTTGTTTTTGTCATACCACAATCAGTATTTTCTCTGCGACCTCGAGAGAACACCTAGTATGGGTGCAATTCAAAAACCATTCGGGAAACCAATGGAAAACCATGCGTAAAATCCCAACAGTTTTCACAATGAAAAGCCAGGTGAGGATTGTTCGAAATAGTGAACGGCGGTAACCATAAAGTTCCTGGGAAATGAAATAATTTAAATTTTTAATTGATTTCGAAATAGCCATTGTTCAAATCTTAAAGCATAATACGCAAACGTGTACTAGAATTGGAAATAGAATTCTGCAATAAAATAACGTCAAAAACTAAATTATATCTGCTGGGATCTACTCAAATTCAACCAGTTCAGTAGTAAATTAGATCAAAAGACAGATCTCGACTTAAGATAATGTAACAAATGTAAACAATACAGTATCACAGGGCAGACGGAAATCCCTCAGATGAATGAGAACATAGTTTGAATTACTCTTAGTCGTGTCCAAAAGACAGACATTTCATCATATGGAGAACGAAGTTAAAGAAATGATGAGTAGCTCGCTTAAAAGAACCAGTTAAACCATACCATTTGATCCTCCTCACCAGCGTTGATATAGGAAACGGCAGCATTCCTGGAGTAGGGAATATCCGGTGACGTAGTTTGTCCATTCTCTTCATTGGGTAACTGATTGATTCTTTTGCTCAGACCTTCAGACATCAACAGAAAACGGAAAAAAATTAAGGATTGCAATGGCGCATAATGGGAACATGTACTTCAAGGTTGTTGAACTGACAAATTTTACAATATTTTTTTATGTTAATGATTTTGTCATTCAAAGTTTACAATAATAATCGAGTTTTCTAATACGATCGCTAAAACAGATTTATTTATTATTCTTATATTTTTTTTGTTTAACATTTCTTCATAAAAGGTGGGGTTCTGATTATTGGTATCATTAATAAGCGTTCCACCGCAAAATCCTGCGTGACCAACAAATGGTCAATATCAGCTTACAGCTGTTAAGATACACATCTTTGTCTTAAAACACCGCCGGATGTGGGGCTGAAGTCTTTTCTGTTTCCTTATTGCAAGTCTGAAAATTGATACAATAGCTAGAATATGAGTTCACTGTCTGCAACGGTTTCTTCGGGATGTACGTCTACGTCTACCTACGATAAACTACACGTATATACTGATACCACCCTCATCTTCATTCAAATATATGTATTCTTTTAAATTTAGAAATAATGTATGCTCATAGTCATAACTTTCTAAGTAACATATTAAAAGCCAACTTCTAGCGAAACTACTTGATTGTGTTAGTAAAGTTAATTTTCATTCATTGAAATTATGGTGTTTTTGGGCGTTTTAAAAATATTTAGAGTAAACATGAAACAAAACTTACGAGAAGATAAGATTTGCGTATTAATTAGGTAACTGCTTTAATCAAAAGGTCTACAAATAAAAACGTTTCAATAAGAAAAAGCTCCATTGCTGGAGTTAGTACAGTATAGGTATTAAAATAGGTTCTTTTCGTTCACCAAATGCGGGTATAAGAATTCTCAAATTATGTTCAAGAGCTATTTTCATTTTCTTGAGTACAGTATAAAAAAGGCTCTAGTTATGAAATATACAAATAAGTAAAATGTTTCAAATGGACCTTTACGCAAGAGCTGGTGCTGTTCCGCCACGTGTGTATCGTCGATGTCTTTGAGCTTGTTATTGGACATGGTAACTATCTCGCTAAGGCAGCCAGTAGTCTTGTACATTCTGTTGACAATTAATATTCATACAAACGCTCACCTGCTTAGCTCGAAACTACTGAAACATGAAAAGAGCACGTATTTTTCTTAGTAACATCTTCGGGTTTTTGGTTTCCCCAAGATACGTTAAAATTGCATAGAACGTTTATGGAGGTCCTTACTATCACTGTGAATTAATGGTCGAGAGGATGTATTTGGTCACTTTCTACGTTTGACGGTTGTTCAGCTGCGCACACTTGGATGAAAAAAACGTGGGATGATGACATTCAACACCAGTCGTCAAAGTTGAAGGAGAACTAATTTCAAATACGAGAACTCAAATTCAGGATGGAATCCACTGACTAGCTGGCCTGGGCGCTGCTTCTGGCTAATTGGAAGTAATTGCGTTTCAATAGTCAATGTTTTTCGTCAACAACGAGTGATTAACCAAATTTTGGCACAACGTTCACTGCTAAGACATAGTAGGGAAGTGAGTAACTGCGCTAGCGTGTATAGTTGGGACACGCGCCAGCCAGACTTATCGATTTTCTGACAGCGGAAGAGCCTTGGACCAATCCCTTCTCCTTCCTTTTGGCGCCTGGCTCCACCCCTTCTGTATTACGTGTGATTGAAGTCAACCTACTCGACCTACGTGAGCTGGATACGTGAAAGGTATAATTTCGCTTGGCTTTCCTAACAATCTAAGGGAAATCTAAGGGCTAGTCACAGTCGTCACTCGTGACTACAATGCTACTACTACAAGTCGATTCAATTAATTCAGACTTTTCCCAGGATTTTCGATACAATTTATTCTCAGTTATTTAGTATTTTGTTATTTGTATCGATTCATAAACTTCAGCCATCTAACGGATACTTTCAAAGTCACTACTAAAAAGTTTTTGAGGCAAAAGAAGAAGAAGAAAACAAATATTCCAAAAAAGGCATGGCCATGGCCAATTTGGGAATGTTCTTTTAGAGGACAAAATAAAGTTAAAAAAAAAATTGTGAATAGTAAAGGTATTTGCACGGTCTACCAAAATTAGGTGTTGCCTGTCATAATTTGTTATTACTTTCATTGATATGTCTTTCAAGGTCTAACTCTCACTTAAAAAATGAATTGCATCCTAATAAAATGTCCCTATCTGGAAAATGTAAATTTTTTTACATCATATCTGAGGAAATTAGAGAGGGCCTAAAGCGCCCAGTCGCCACAGTGGAAGATTTTTGAAAGGGTATCCTCGCACTTCTGGTGAACAGTCGTAAACAGCCAACAAACGATATATTAAAAAAAATAAGATAAATAAAAAAAAAAAAAAAAAAAACACCATTTCTTTTTTGGATGTGTCACATGCTCGCATCTTCTCAATATTGGTAATGGCCTGCGCTGCCATAGATTCTGTTGGTCGACTGCGATAATATTTAAAGACTCCTCAGCCCCTCGCTCCATATTTTAAATGCCATTATCTCGTCGGGTAATTCGTTGTTGCATTTAACAGGGTTCTCATGGGCAGTCGTGCAAACTGCGCGTGTTAGAGCGCCTGCGCTCTTCGGGAGAATCGAAGCCCAAGTCTCAAGACATCTAGGTTTCCAATTGACGGCCTTGTTCGATTCACCCATCCGACCAGTGATTACATGGTTGTGAAATGTTTTGCAAGGTATTGAGACTGGTGCAGTTGATTAAAATTTGACGTCCACATTTGCTTGTAAACAGTTTTCTTCTGGCATAGGTAAGACAGTTACGATGTGCTAAAATATCCACATGTTATCGATACAACGGTGAAAATAATAGATATCTTTGGCTGCGTGTGTGATCTGCTATAATGAACATTTGTTTTCGCCCACTTATTCACCAAAGTTTTTTCACTTTGTTACTATCTTGAGTTTTCTGTCTTCTTACGTATAATTAAAAAAGGGCGTAAAATGTAGTTAAAAAATAATATTGATTTAATGAAAGTACACCCCGCAGCATTTTTTTAATTCTACAGGAAAAAAGAATATAATTGGCCTTAACAATACGAAGAATATCAGTATAAATTGCTTCACTGAATGCAGTCCCTTTCTGTGGGCCTTTCTGGAACAACAAGATATAGCCTCGAGGGGGTTACGGGGAATTTAGTCATTATTCATTCATTGTAAACATACCCTTCTACTAAGCTCAATTTTAGTTTTAATTTCAATGAAAGAGTTAGTTTGTTATGGCCTCCTTGAACATGAGATCGATCATCAACTAAACTAATAACAGCAACAACGTACTAGTAACAGCCGTAAAAACATTTTATCGCATTACCAATGCATTACTTATTAGCCCCGGGAAATAGTGCTTAAAACGTGTTATTTACCTTCAAGACCAGCTGAAGTTCCAACACCAAAATTGTGCAATTCTTGGCTGGAAGCATTTCTACCAGGCCATGGGACCATGACTTCAACACTGATCAATGAGACAAATATGTATTTTAAAACAAGTTTTTACAGTAACTGATGATATACATTACAAGGGAAATAGACTTTTAAATTTTGATTTCCTATTGCAAATTTTTCTGTGTCATGCTCTGATTTAATAACCCATTTCATTTTGCCAATGTTTATATAGGGATAAAGTGGTGAGTGCTTAATACATTTTTAATGAATAATGCAAAAAAAATTCATATTAATGCTGAACACCCTGCAGTAGTGCCAAAACTACAGATAATTTTTAAATTACTTGAATGCTCAGACAGACTTTTCACAGCTGCAGGGAGTGGGTTTTTCAAAAGGTTTAACCAGAATGCATGCATTTAACAGAACTATTTGAGAAAATCTATGTGAAACTGTTTTTCTTTTTCAAATAATTTCTCCAAAAGTTGTTCCACAGTTCCAGCACTCTAGTTCCAGTTAGAAACATTTCAGAGAGAGTTTAGTTCTTAGTACACTTTCTAGAAATACAAAAAGAACCATTTATAACAAATTTAAAAGATTTACCTTGGATTCTTCCAGCAGTACACTTGTGATTCGCTCAAAAATGAATGACTGACTGTCGACCCTGTGGTCTATTTGGGTCGATTCCATTGCTGTAGCATGGCTATACGGCGCTATACATAAATATTAAGAAATCGATATCTATTGTTACCACGCTTGTTTCTTATCTAGAGCATCTTCAAACTTTTCGTAGAAGCGGTAGAGAGAGCATGGAATCAGATTAATAAAATTCCTGTATCAGTAAATATCGGCAAATGAGACAAACAACTCTAAAATGAATTTTGGTCAATAAAAAGAAAATACAACCATGGGCAGACGATGTGAACACTCCAGTCCCAGTCTAGAACGCCATTGGGTAAAAGCGAGCGAAAGCATAGAGAAAAAGAAGAACAGAAGAAAAAGGAGATAAATAACCCGCTATATTTGAAAAGTGTCAGTGGGAAAATGTAAAGAATCAAAAAAGAAAAGAAACTGTTCAGAAAATAACCAAATTATGGTATACTTATTAACACTTTTCATTATATTTTATTAAAAATATAATATTTTATAATCATATTCTAAAATAATTGAATTGTCTCACTGCTATACTTAAGTAGAAATCAGTCAGAACATGAAATATTGCATTTTTTTATAACAAGGCGGTTGATGGTAGAAAAATACTGCCTTACAGTGATTAAGTGATAGTTTGAGTTTGAACTTGTCACTCATAATTTGTATAACAGAGATAGGATTACTCATTCGATGGACATAATCGCAAGTCACTACCAACTTCCTAACGAACGAATTTTTTTCAGAATAAGAAAGACTCGAGTTTCACGCTCTCTTTTAATGAATTTGTGGTGATCGACGAACGTCAGACTTCAATATGATGAAACAGCTCGATCGGTATATGGCATACAAATAATTCATTGTTCGGACGGTTTGGAGTTGTGCTTAGTCCCCGTTAAGATCATGGATTCTGTTAATGCTAGTTTTGAGTGTTTTACGAGAAACACCAATGTAGCATGATTTATACTGGTGTTGGCGGAAGCCTAGAAACAGAGAAAAGCGTGTTTCGTAGTTTTCCACCGATTAAATTAACAAAGTAACCAGAAAAATCTAAATTTGCTCAACAACAAAAATATATTTCATTATTATTTTTTACTATTTAAAAAGATAGTGATTATCCAAGAAAAATTTTTGTTTGAAAAAGAGGACCGGGGCATTGCAACTGTTCATTATTGTAGGGGAGACCGGGGCTATGTGGGACATGGGGCTACATGGGACATCGCAGTTTTGAGCATGTTCCCGTAATTTTTTTTAAATAATTTTTTTACTATATTTGAGCATTTACCATGCCCCATGTTGGGTAAAAAAATTATTTAAAAAAAATTACGGGAACATGCTCAAAACTGCGATGTCCCATGTAGCCCCATGTCCCACATAGCCCCGGTCTCCCCTACTATTTAAACTACTAATGCTCACTACACTTACTTAGTCAGATTTTAGTATTGGTGTCTGTAATTGGGAATGTGAAAACGAACTAAAAAATCATGATGTTTACAAGTAACTGTTATATTTAGAATGCAAAATAAGTAACTCATCGTGTGATGACTGATCCTAAAAATAGTATAAGAAATTTAAAAGACATTATTATCACATACAATTATCACAGCAAAGGAAAATATACCTCTGTAGTCATAACCGAAATTGGTAATGCAAGATTGATCCAGTGCATGGCTTGGTCATACTTCCCTAACCTAAGAACGGCACACAGAATATAAGTTTAAAAATCAGTTAATCCAAAGTCAACCTATAACTACACAAAATTTTACACTTATTCGTACTATGAAAGAAAACCGTGACTAAAAAGCTTTTGACATTAAATATAACTAATAGACAGCGAACTACGACGAAAAAATTAAATTAAATCTCATACTGAATGAAGCATTTGGCAATGTAGAGGGAGTTTGTTTTTGATGGCTTGGCTCGAAGTTTATCTGAATGCAAAAAATGCGACAGCGCTTCTTCAATGGACCCACTAGGAATATCTTTAAAAAGTGCAGCTGCAACCTGAACATAAAGAAACTTAATTATAATTTGATACTAGACATTTGCCTTTTCTCTTTATACCTTTCGCTCAATCCATGACAAAGAAGATACCTGTGAGAATCATTAAGTGAGATATGATATAATTTATTATTAAAATATTTTAAAATATCAATTTTCTTGACTACTAGCCTCAAAACTGAATCGTCCGAGAAGGTGATGAAGAAGGTAGTCTGAAGGATTAATTTGAATAGCTTTATCTATGTATTCCTTGAAAAGGACACCATTGCGAATTTTTTCTGAAACGCTAACGTAACAACTTGTGGCACCCAATGAGATAGCAAACCTAGAAATAAAACATATATTCGTCAACACATCAACTTTTGAAAGGATATTTTTTTTAAATAGACCAACCATTTATTGGCTTCCGCGTTTGCTTCGTCTGCACTCAAAGCTTTTTTTGCCCAATCAACAGCTAATTCAAAAATTATAGGTTATATCCTAAAAACTAGAAAACAATTAATGTAGAATAGAGTATACCCTTGAAGCTCAGTTCCTTTTGTCTATTTGGATCAGGAGAAGCTTGAGCAGCCATTCTGCAGGATTTTGCAATCCGCCATAAAAATTCCACATTGCAATCAAACTAAGATGGGAAAACAAATCATGATAACTGGCAAAATTTGATTAAATTTGACAAGACAACAACCTCACTTTCATGATCAGTTAGTAATCTAAATGCAACTTCATGATCAGCAGAAGATCCTTCTAATAAACTGTCAACTTTATCAAACAGATCTATAGCTTCACTTGAAATACTATAGGATTTAGAAGAAAAAAATTGAATTAAAAGTCATATGTAAATAAATAAATGTACTTTATACTTGGTAATATTTATCTGGTCACCAAGATCATTTTCAGGGAAATCAAAAAATTCTTCTGTTGAGCCTTCATTATCAGACCATGCAGACTGATATTCAACATCACTAGTAGAAGACATATATGATAAAGTGTTTTTAAAACGGACAACTTTGAATGACTTTTTCGACTTGCAATCTTCATCTTTTTCAATGTTGAGATCAACTTTTGAAGATGCTGCCTTGAGCTCTTCTATCTCCTTTCTGAGAATATCTATTGCAGAATTGAGTTGCTCTATGTTACAATTTGTTTCCTTTAAGTTATCGAATCTCGTTGCTCGATTAATTCGGTCATAGAAAAACCAGACTGCTAAAATGGATGAACTTGTTACTAATCCACCTAGTATTATAACGACAGGTTTACTATCAACGTTAGATATGTTGTTGCCCATGGTAATAAATTGTGTCCATCAATAAACTAAATAAGTTTACTCCTTAAACTGTTGACGTAGCTATTTGACAGCAACAAAAATTCAGAGCCAATGAAAAGATAAGATATTTTTTTGTTTTGATTTCGAAATTTTCCATTTGACTGAAGCAGACTACATTTAGATAAAAATGGTTTTCCAGGGTTTTATCAGAAGCTCTGGTTTTATTTTAAATTGTTATGTAGAAAAAAAAGCTGGTTGAATGAATTTTGTTAAACATAATAATTTTAAATAATTTTAATTTTATTTGAAAATTTGTTTCACTTGATTTTAAAAATGTACAGTTTTTTCACTGAGAAACTTGACAGCTAAGCCTACACGTTCTCGTATATTCTATTTCTATTCAGACTGCTTCTGGCTTTCTGCTCATGTTTTTTAGTGTAAGAAAGTTCTCGAACAGTCGAACGTCTGATTATGAGCATGTTCTAAGGAACTCTAGATTTTCAGTGTGAATTGTGACATTGTGTTGTTTTGACGTTATATAGACTAGGTCAGTTGGTGTTTTCAATATTACAGTTATCGATTAATCAATAATTGGATTAATGAATGTCTATTTTGCGATTTAGAAACCTTTAGGATTTAAAATGGTCAAAGAAATGAAATTTTACGATTTGCTTGGAGTCAAGCCAAACTGTACCAACGATGAACTCAAAAAGGCATATCGAAAACTAGCGTTGAAGTACCATCCGGATAAAAATCCGAATGAGGGTGACAAAGTATAATTCTGAAAGGCAGCAGTATTTTAACTTCTTTACTAATTTTGTGCAAACATTTTTCTGTTTTAGTTCAAACTGATATCACAGGCATATGAAGTTCTGTCGAACCCAGATAAACGAAAAATTTATGATGAAGGAGGAGAACAAGCTCTAAAGGAAGGATCCAGTGGAGGCCCTGGTGGCTTCTCTTCTCCAATGGACATTTTTGGTATATTAATTGTAGATTTTAAGTAATTTTGCTTGTATTTTAAATTTTATATTATTTAGACATGTTTTTTGGTGGTGGTGGTGGCCGTGGCAGACGAGAAAGAAAAGGAAAAGATGTCGTTCATCAAATGTCAGTCACTCTTGAGGAGCTGTACAATGGGTCTGTTCGCAAGCTGGCATTGCAAAAAAATGTTGTTTGTGATGGTTGTGAAGGTAGTAAAGCTTTGTTTTTAGTTAAAATCTTCAGTAGTTCCAAAGTTGTTTGCTTTGTGCAGGTCTGGGAGGTAAGAAAGGAGCAGTGGAACGATGCCCTAACTGTCGGGGTAGTGGTATGCAAGTGAGGATTCAACAGATTGGCCCTGGGATGGTCCAACAAATACAGTCAGTTTGTGGGGAATGTCAAGGGCAAGGTGAAAGAATCAATGCCAAAGACCGATGTAAGATCTGTTTAGGGAAAAAGGTATGTAATTAAATTCTTGACTTTTTTTTCTGTATTATTTATTTAACGCTTACTCTAAACTGCAGGTTGTAAGGGAGAGAAAAGTTCTAGAAGTCCATGTTGATAAAGGAATGGTCGATGGGCAAAAAATAACTTTTAACGGTGAAGGAGACCAAGAGCCAGGGCTTGAACCAGGCGACATTATTATTGTATTAGACGAAAAAGAACATCCGGTTTTTAAGTATGGATAACTGTTATGTTTCACTGATTTATCATCATAATTAATCGAATGATTTTTTTTTTTTCATTCATATTATTAAGGCGATCTTCCGATAATTTAGTAATGCGAATGGAACTGACGCTCGTAGAAGCACTGTGTGGTTTTCGTAAATCGATCCGCACTCTCGACGAACGTGATCTCGTTATTTCAGCACTTCCAGGGCAGGTGTTTAAACAAGGCGATCTAAAGTGTATCCTCAACGAAGGAATGCCTCATTACCGAAATCCTTTCGAAAAAGGACGTTTAATAATTCAGTTTTGTGTTGAGTTTCCTCGTCAGCTCTCACAAGACGTTATTCCTCAGTTAGAAAGTCTTCTTCCTGCTAGGTAATTAAATAATAATTTGGCGAAGCTGAACACAAGCTTACATATTTGTATTCAATTAAAGGCCAGAAGTTATTGTCTCTGACCAAGCTGAAGAAGCGGTTCTGATGGATTTCAATCCAGAAAACGAGGCACGTCGCCAGCGAGAACAGCGTGAAGCTTATTATGAAGATGAAGACAATCCACAAGGACCCCGTGGCGTTCAATGTGCAACTCAATAGAGGGGGTAAATCTGCACTCGACATACCATTTACACTTTGGTATTCGTTTTGTTTAATTCTGTATGGAAATTGATGTTCGTTTATCACTTTCAACTAGTAAAGTTGTCCATATTCCTCCATCATTCGAATAAAATCTGATCGCAGGTCAAACAAACATATATGTCAAGCTTCTAGCCAAGTTCTCCATTTTCTATGGAAATTACTATTGGATCCCTACTATTTCGTGACGTGTAGTGGGATTAAAGGACATTGGTACTCTCTATTTTATCTTTGGTATTTGGTCAGGATGATTCTTTTATTCTCTTTACAATTCTAAATGAATATGCCACGTAATGTATCGTATCTTTTATTCACACAGAAGTTCGTACGTATTATTAGGGAATGGTTATTTAATTCGAATGTATTAAAGATAGAAAACCAGTGACCGTATATCCCTTGCTCGAAAGTCGAATCTGACAAAAATATTAAATAAGGCATTCCTCTAGCGTCGCATTGAGCCGTCGTCCAAGGAGCGCTTAATGGCAAGACCGGAATTTTCGACTGTTTAAATTTGAGACTCATTAAACGGCGAAGATCCTCTAATTCGACTATTGGTGTAGGGGAGCCTTCAACCAAAATACCAACAGCATACGGAGCTAAGCCTTGTGAAGCGATAACACAAATCTAATAACGGAGAAAAAAACATTAGCTAGTAATGAACATTTGAAAGTTTCCAATAATTGAATAATTACGCCTTATTTCGGGTGAAATAAGCGTCTGTAAGAAAGAAACAAACGGTAAACTCCAATTTCACCTGGGAGTCTGGGACGTAACTAAACACGGCCAAGAAGATTTCCGCTGAAACTTGACCATCAATGACTTTTTCGTCTCCTCATTCAACTGAAAGAGATAATCAATCGGTATTAAGCACATACACACAATAGTAAGCATAACAAATGAGGGTCGAAACCTGCAGATCTGCAAACACAGCGGGTTTGTAAAGTTTTAAGACTTCGAAAGGTTCCGATCCCAGAGCGGGGGAGACAAATTCAATCTTCTGTTCCACAAACGTTTCGTCTGAATGCCCGTCGTGTTGAGAAGAACGGGCTGTTGAAGATAAAATTTCCACCAGCGAAGCCTAGTTTTCCAAAGGAGTATGAATTCGTCATTTTTCAGAGCCGGTTGCGTTAGAGTGGAAAAATTGAGATAAGTTTGCGGAAGGGCCTCAGTCAAGTCCGCCAAGGCCGTCACGTAGAAATGTCTCCCCTTTCACAAATTTCTCCCCACGATCCCCTCCACGATCAACACCACGATAAGGTTGGCTATCACGATCACCATCCGATGGACGATATCCTCCCGGTACGTCTCTGTTACTACCACGATAGTACCTATCGCCGTATCGCGCATATTATATCCATCCCGATCCTAGTTTTTTTTGCGTTAATTATAACTAGTTATCAAACAAAAACCAAATTAATGACGTAATGAATATTACCCTGTAATCGTATCCAGATGGGTCATTTCTACCACGAAAATCTCTCGGATCTGCGGGGGCACGATCGAATACTTCGCGATCACGACGATTAGACTGAGGCCTATTATTTTCCCGACGGGATTTAGGGCGAGGCATTTTGGGGTTGGTGGGGTTGGAGGAAAACATGGAATGGTGGAAATGGAATGGTGGAATTGGAAACGAATGAAATTCGCCTGCTAAGCTCAATAGATTGGAATGGTGGAATGGAAACGAATTTCGCCTGCTAAGCTCAATAGATGGCTTTGGAGATGAATGAAATTCGCCTGCCAAGCGCAATAGATGGATTTTGAGTTTTCTTAAGTTACATAGAACTAATTCGGGAAAGAATTTTAAGGATTAATAATTACGGATAAAAATGTTCTGTTAACGTTTTCATGCCATAGCATTACATTTTTCGTAATTATTAAATTATTTAAAAAATGAAAAAGAAATAAACGGCAGCCACAATTTCAACTTGGTAAAATAAAAACAAAGCAGACGACTTAATCTCATACCTTCTTCTTCTTTGACAGCTTTTTTGAGAAATCAAAATGACTCTAGAAGTTGCAGATGAGTGCACCGAAAACAGTAGGCCATGAGCGAAAAAGATATCTATGTCATTTGACTTGGGTGCTCAAAAGAATCATTTACTGAGCACTCGGAGGTTGAAAAACTCATTGACGAACTGAGGACGTCAGCCCAACATCAGACAAACCAAACGGATATTCGTTTAGTGGAGAGAAACTGGCAAAGGTTTTCGTTCATTCTAGATCAATACCAAGAGCAACCACATTTGATCGATTCACACCTCGATGGACTACTCACTAAAATCATCAACATCATTCGAGAGGAAGTGCTGGATTATGAGGTGAAACATGTGGCCTTCCAATGCCTCTACTTTATATTGAAAGTCAGGGGCTACAAAGTTGTAGCAAGACATCTTCCTCATGAGGTAATGTATTATAGAGTTTCCCTGTGATCTAATCATCTAAATCAAAATTCTTTCTAGACTGCCGATCTGGAGCTTTTGCTACATTACTTGGAAAACCAAGAAAGACCCTGATGTGCAACTAAAATGGGAGACTCATTACGGCTTGCTTCTCTGGCTCAGCATTGTAGTTAAAATCCCATTCCACCTTCAGCGATTTGACACCAGTACTTCAGAGCCAATCATGGAAAGGTAAGAACAAAATTAAACAATATTGATGTCTTTTGAATTAAGATGATTACAATTTCTTTCAGAATTCTGAATGTCTGTAAGAAATACCTGGCTGGGACAACTAAAGCTCAGGACATGGCCTTTTATGTATCGGCAATCTATCTTACAAGGCCTGATGTCAAAGATTCCTATCTATCGGGATTCATCAATTGGGCTCATGAGGTTTGCCCTTTTGTTTTCAACTTGAAAATAACTGTCAAGCTTACTGTTTTCATTTCCAACAGGCTCTTACCAAAGATAGTGCTCAGTTCAAAAAAGGAGTTCTTTCAACGTTGGCCGGCGTATTCAAACATGGGCAAAGAGAACAAATGATGGAGCATGCACATGCTGTGCTGCGTACCATCCTGACGATTAAATTCCAACCGTCAGAATTGCTTATTCAGTTAAGAAACCGTTGGTGAAGCTGACGCAGCGAATAGGTGAGCCCCTTTTTCGATTCATTTAGCTGGAAGTAATTAAAACGTTTCATGTATTTCTGAATGGCAGGTTTGATATTCTTGAAACCTCGAGTTGCCTCTTGGAGATACCAGCGGGGCAGCAGATCATTAGCTGCCAATCTGCAACAGAGCCAACCCGTGGAGACTAAAGCAGCTATTTCGGTGAATGATGAAGATGACCACGATTACGACGTGCCGGAAGAAATCAAAGAAGTACTTAACGAGATCCTGCAAGCCCTCCGAGACCAGAACCGTGAAGTCCAGTACTGAATTTAAATCGCTTTCATTTTTTAAAGCATTCCTTTGTCATGAAAATCTTATTTTTTACAGGTACTCTGCAGCAAAAGGCATTGGGCGGCTGACCAGTCGCTTATCAAAGAACTTTGCCGACCAGGTTAGCTTATTATTAATATGAAGACGTAATAATAATCAGCCTTATTCATTGTTGTTGTGTGGCTTACATTCAGTAATTCATGTATCTCTATAGAAAACACTGAACAATATTATTATTATTACAACGAATTAATTATTAATCAGGTAATTGAATCGATCATGGAACTGTTTTCACTCTGGGAGTCGGATATGGCCTGGCACGGAGGATGTTTGGCTTTGGCCGAATTAGGTTAAAATTGTCTTGAATGTTCAAGCTTATATCTGATTGTTAAAAAACAAATTGTCTCCCTCTTCTTCATTTTTAGCCCGTCATGGATTGCTGTTGCCCCAGCGATTGTCTTCTGTCTTGCCTTTTATGGAGCAGGCCATGCTGTACGATGAGTTACGCGGTAACTTTTCCGTTGGCTCGGCTGTACGTGATGCCGCTTGTTATCTCTGCTGGGCTCTTGCCCGATCCTACGACCCGTCTCTGCTCCAGCCATTCGTCCATCATTTGGCTAAAGCCCTAGTCATCACCACCGTGTTCGATCGTGAGGTCAAATGCTGACGGGCTGCCGCTTCTGCCTTCCAGGAACACGTCGGTCGACAGGGCACTTTTCCTCACGGCATCGACATTCTGACCACCTGCGATTAGTTCGCTTACGTAAAAATGCCTATCTCCAACTCAGGTGAGTTTCATTCTGTTTCAAATTCATTTCATTCTGATAACAATTATCTTTTCTCTCCAGTCTTTTCGTGGCGCAATACGAAGAGTACCGGCCGCAACTCATCCAGCATTTAGTGGGTCGTAAAGCCATCCATTGGGACACGGTTATTCGACAGCTAACATCTCAGGTATGGCATGGTGGTGCAATTGAACTTTGCTCATTTAACTTCAGTTGTTAATCAGAATTTTTGTTCAGGCCTTGCATCAAATGACGTTCCTCGATCCGGAGAGTATGAAACTGATTCTTTCTACTCAGATCCTTCCTCGCTGCACAAATCCTGAACTCTATTTACGACACGGTTCAAGCATTTTGGCCAGTGGCAAAGTCATCAGCGCTCTTTGTCAAGTGGCAAAAGACCATCAACGTCGTCTGCCAGATGAACTTGGTCAGTTACCGCTGGTTATTTCTTACTGAATTATTTCTACAATGTTTTCACGATCCTTTAGGTGATGCCGCGATGGAATCCATTACCCAAACTTGTATCGACATTCTGGAGGACCGTTTCTGGCGGAGTTTCGGCGGCAATCAAATGCGCCGTTTGCTATTTCATCCAAGATCTTAGTTCGGGGGGTTTCCCGTTGCTGGACGCTGTAGTCGACCGTTGGTTGAAGGCGTTACGAGAGTGTCTCGCTTCAGCCGATTCAAATGTCCAGCAATCGGCCATCAGCGCCGTCACCGCATTGATTGGCGAATACTTCCGGCATCAGCCAGTGGAGAAACTCACTGCCTTGTTGAACCATTTCCTACCCGGGGTGACGAGCAACAACCAACAGGCGAGAGTAGGAAACGCACTAACCCTGGGCTCAATGCCTCGCTTCCTCCTCACCGTTTCTTTGCCGAAAGTCATCCAACAGTTGTGCACCTGCGCTCTCATCACCGACAAGACTCTCCAATGGGCCGAATCTCGAAAAAATGCTCTGACAGCTCTTTCGCTCGTCTGCACAACCGTTGGGATCGCCCCATCCAGCCCAGGTAAAATGACAGACGGCCTCATTTTCATTTATTTTGAGATTAGTCTCAATTTTATTTATTATTACACAGGTGGGGTTGATCAAGTGACACTGGCCGGAATATTCCGCACATTTATCGATGGCTTTGAAGATTACACGGTGGATAGCCGTGGAGATATTGGAGCTATCGTCCGTGAATCGGCAATGTATTCTATTCAGGTTCCGTTTAGAATTCTTTTATTTCAAATAAAAAAAATCGAAAGAAAACATTTGAATATTTCTACAGGTTATTTAGGTATTGACCAACACCTCGCAACCAGACCTACTTGAAGCTGACCTGATCCGCTCCGTATTGCATGCGGTGGCTAAACAATCGACGGAACAAATCCGTCGTAACCGGTTGTTGGCCCCCAACGTTTTTCTTCTCTCGTCTACTGGTACTTACAGAAAACAACTTAATTCTTAACTTTAATACCTATAACGAATTGATGTTTGTTTTAGTGATCCCACCATTCCTCACATTGAGCAGTAGGAAGAATTGCGTTCCATCATTCCACCGCCTCCGCTGGACATTTCGACCGAGAAGGAATGTTTCGATTTGTGGATGAAGGTGATGCGACTCGACACTTGCCGCAAAGCCGTCATCACCGGACTTGTTTCCAGCATCGGCAGTCTCACGGAGAGTTTGGTATGCATTTGCATTTATTAAACAACACCTCGAGTATTGCTTATGACCTAACTTGTTGTCTCGCAGGTTAAAAGTTCCAGCGCTTCATCAAAGCTCACCATTGCACGCTTCTAAATATTGTAAATGTGAATTTGATTGAATGCGCCGTTTTTTTCTTTCTTTACACCTTTACTACAAAACCACATTTTACAAAAAAAAAGCCCTTCGGGAACCTCTCCAAGGAGCCTCGGCGCATTGGTAGCAGTGGTTCCCGTTCTCGTTGGGGCGGGGCCATTTCGTTTTCGTAATCGTTGTCACTGTTGTGACCGCCAGATGGGGACACGCCGCTGTTGTTTCTCGCTAATCTTCCTATGCTTGACGTTTCTCGTAGTGGCTAAAATCGTCAAAAAACGAAAATGGACGTTGCGTGGCGGTACGAATGAAGGATCTTCAACACCTAATTGAAAAATAGTAATATTCTTTAGAACTGGAGATTCTAAATGGAGTTTGGTCATTACCTGACGACCCCTTTTCAACGGGAACCTCTTGGGTATCGCGTGAATTTGTAACGGGCTTGTTCTCGTTGTTTTCCAGCCGAATGTGAAGCACAACGCAGCACTAGGCACGATTTTAACATAAATCCATTTGACGGTGAACTGACCGCGCCATTTTTCTTGGGACCAAACCGATAAGGTCGACGACATGTCCACTGCCAACGACTAAGAAACAAAACAAAAGGTCATTTATAATTATTCTATAAGTTGAGCTGCAGCCAAATTCACCATTTCAGCCATGCCGCAGAAATGTCCGGATCCTTTGAAGGAAAAGTACAAATACACTGGACCCTTTCCATCCCTGAAAAAAAAAATATGAATATGAATGGTACTTGAACACCAAAATAAAAACGAAAATTATGAGTATCAAGAAAATGGGCAAAACCTTTCACGGAAGGCAGCGTCAAGTCGCTTGTTGCCATGTTCTGTTGAACACCAGATTTCATATTTGATTGATCGATGAATGTCATCTTCTGAATATGATTTGATGATATACAAAGAAACGTGCATTCTTGGCCGATAAATCAAACTCTTTTGGATTGTAAATGTTTTTTTATTGTAACTCTTCCAACACGGGATTGCCTTGGGTCGGTGGTGCTGGTGGAGCAGCGGTTGGCGCAAAAACCAATTGGGCAGCAGCCGTTTTAGGCGGAGTTACCGCAACCGGCTGTTGATGCCCAACGGATTGGGCTGGAGCAGGAGATGGAGTAGGTCGTGTTGGGCGTGGTTGCGGTTGTATTTAATGATTTAACTTGTTGGTGTTGTTGTTTAATATTAACTAATATGAGACTCGCGTTTTGTTCACTGTGATTACGTTTCTTTGTATTTGAGATTGCGACACAAGATTAGATCGAGATTAGAACGCACTCAAGTAGCAGACTGAGTTACACACACACAGAACATTCGATGAGAGAGAAGAGAGGGTAGGGAGGGAGTTGCCAGATTTACACAATTTAGGATTGACAACATAAATTCAACATCCCCACTCAAACCAAAATTGGGTGAACTGATATCTTCCTTCGTAAGTCCTGGAAAGCTGGACCAGCAAGAGCCTTCGTTAAGAGATCCGCAAGTTGTTCTTTGGTTCCGACGTGACTAACCACGATACTTCCATCCATTTGTTGCTCACGAACATAATGATAACGTACGTCAATATGTTTCGTGCGGCGATGAAATTCAGGATTGGACACCAATTTGAGTGCTCCTTGATTGTCGCAAAACAATTCCGTTGGCTGCTTCTGGTCGCGTCCAATTCCACTCAACAGTCGGCGAGTCCAAACGATGTCTTTTGCGGCTTCGCACATAGCTATGTACTCAGCTTCTGTAGTCGAGAGTGACACACAAGACTGACGCCTGCTTCCCCAAGCTACCGGACCTCCATTGTAGGTTAACAAATATCCAGTAGTTGATCGTCGAGT
This sequence comes from Daphnia pulicaria, assembly GCF_021234035.1. Lineage (NCBI taxonomy): Eukaryota > Metazoa > Arthropoda > Branchiopoda > Diplostraca > Daphniidae > Daphnia > Daphnia pulicaria. The sequence continues at coordinate 5,885,654 of NC_060920.1, forward strand.
GTCGGAGTCCCCAGCATAGTCGGAATCTGAAAAAGCAGTGAGAACATGGGGGTGGCTTGTTTCCCCGTAAGTTATTCCACACTTAGATGTTCCCTTTAAATATGCTAGGACTCTCTGAACTGCAGTCCAATGAGCCTGTTTCGGGTTGTGGCTGAATTGTGCTACCTGTCCGACTGAGAAAGCGATGTCCGGGCGCGTACACACCATGAGAAACATTAAACTGCCGACAGCTTCCCGGTATATGGAGTCATCCATGGTTGGTGAATTGGGTCCACCTTCAATTCCATTGATAGTTAATCTCACATATGGATCCGCAGGCTGCATTTTCGGGTTGCACTCCAACATCTCGAATCGGCGAAGAATCCGATTGGTGTATTGCTCTTGAGAAAGATGAATGACACGGCGGGTGCGATCCCTGTCAATTTTTAGGCCAATAAAGAAGTCTGCGTCTCGTGCTGTGATGTCTAGGTGTGTTGATAGTTGACTGATAAGTTCCAATAATTTGGTTTTGTCTGGTCCGCAGAGAAGCCCGTCATCCACCCAGATTGCTAAGATGACAATGCCATCCTCCTCACTTCGACGATAAACACACGGATCAGCCAAACTGCGAACAAATCCAAGAGCACACAGATAGCCATCAAACTTGATATTCCACGACCGAGAGGCTTGTTTAAGGCCATAGAGACTTTTTAGGAGACGGCATGCATGATTGGGAGAGTCACTAGAGATGAAGCCTGATGGCTGATCCATGAAAATTTCTTCATGGAGGTCTCCATGCAAGAAAGCAGTTTTGACGTCCAATTGAATTATCTCGAGGTCATGGGCTGCTGCAGTTGATAGTATAACTCTGACCGACTCATGACGCACAACTGGGGCAAATGTTTCATTAAAATCAATTCCTTCCTTTTGTGAAAAACCCTTTGCTACGAGGCGGGCTTTGAATCTAGTTGGCCGATTAGCAGAATCATACTTTACTGTGTAAACCCACTTGTTCCTTATTTGGCGGCGACCTTCAGGTAGTGGTTGAAGCTGCCATGTCTCGTTTGATCGTAGCGATTCCATCTCCTCCTCCATCGCCGAAATCCATTTTGCAGATTCTGGGCATGAGATCGCCTCCTGGTACGTCTGCGGTTCAAAAATTTCGTCAGGGGCAACGTTCATATCAGTGTGGCTCAGAAAGTTTGGATCTTCAATAAGCCGATTTGGCTTCTTCCGAATGCGAGACGGTCTTTGAGGTGAGTCCACACTGGGTTCGAGATGGTGATCTCCAAGAATCGGCTTTTCTGGCTGTTCAAATCCATGGAAGGGTTCCGCAATGATGTCAGAGTCACTTGCAGGTTGACCACGCTGATCGTTGGACACGGTGGCACGTCCGTTGGATGCCTCGCAGGCATCCCCACCCACTCCAATTACTGAGACAGTTTCTAGGTCAGTGCGAGGGACAGCTACCGGAAGTAGTGAAGGTGCTTGAATACTTTCATTGAAGATGACATCTCTTGAGATTTTAATTTTTCCAGATGATGAATCCCACAGTCGGAAAGCCTTTTGTGTCTCTGAGTACCCAACGAAATTACATTTAACACCCTTTGGATCTAGCTTTGTGCGCTCATCCTTTGGGATGTGGGCATATGCATCACAGCCAAAAACATGAAGATGTGAGACATTCGGTTTCCTACCGTGCCACGCTTGGTAAGGTGTCATCGTCGGGACGGCTTTGCAGGGAACTCGATTCAGCAAGTACACAGCGGTTGCTGAAGCTTCAGCCCAGAGTTTTACGGGCAGTGTCGACGAGTGCAGCATACTCTTCATAGATTCCAAGATGGTACGGTTGTAACGTTCAGCTACACCATTCTGTTCAGGAGTTTTTGGTGTGCTGGTTTGATGAATGATTCCACGTTTAGCCAGCCATTGGATCAAATCCTTGCTCATAAACTCACCACCGTTGTCAGAACGAAAAATGACAATCGATCGTCCTGTTTCAGTTTCAAAACGTGCTATTAGATCTTGAATGTGCTCGTTGGCTTCCGATTTTCGTTTCAGAAAACGAATGAAGCCATAACCAGAATAGTCGTCCCGGAAAGTCAAGAAATAGAGCGATCCATTTGGAGATGGTGTAGGCATAGGTCCACACAGATCACTGTGTATGAGTCCGCCAATTGCTGTCGCTCGAGTACGTCCACTGGTAGGGAAGGGGAGTCGGTGGTGTTTCCCAAACACGCAACCCTCACAGAAAGGTGGTGGACTACATGATTTTTCCATTTTGATGCCATCAACTAAGTTAGACGAATGCATATGATGCACAACGGAGTGGTTCGCATGGCCCAAGCGTTCGTGCCAAAGTTGCAAGGAGTTAGGAACACGATTGGCTACTAGTGCTGCAGTGACGCTTGGCGACGAACAGTTGGTGAAATGCATCAAATAGAGCTTTTTCTGAATCCTCGAGCCAGTAGCGACTATTTTTCCATTTTTCCTGAGCTCCATGCCGTTTTTGTCGAACGTAGCTGTGGCTCCACGCTCCGTTGTGGCTCCAATTGAGAACAGGTTGGCTCCTAGATCTGGGACAAACAAGACGTTACGTAACAAACCATCATGCCATTCGCCATTTACTTTGGTCTTGATGATGACAGTTCCAACTCCAGTTGCATATAATGCTTCGTTGTTCTTTCCCACGCCTTTGATTGCTCGGTCACCACGATTGATGGGGGTGATTGACTGAAAGATGGACTTCTGATCACTCATATGCTCACTGGCACCCGAATCTGCATACCAGCATTCGTTGTTGAGTTGTAGATCTGCTGACTTGAAGGCATAATCATCCTCAAAAACAGGTGCAGGTGTTTTCTCTTTTCTAGGTTGAGCCAGCATTGCTTCTTCACTTCCAGCATCTTGTCTTCCTTTGAGATAGGCCTCTTTTATCCAACAATCTTCTTCACGATGAGATGCTCTACGGTTGAGATTTCGGCAGTGACCACAGATAGGTTTAGGACGACCATGTGAAGAAAAATCTCTTGATTTTGACTCGGAGAAAACGACTTTATTCTTCTTTTTGCCTGCAAAGAATGCTCCATCTGAAGAGTCGACACTCATTTCAGTTAGCTTAAGCATGTTTTCTTCAACTTGAAGTCTGGACGTTAGTAGAGAAAGTGTCTTGATGGCATCATCAGTACTGTTCCATGCAGACATGAAGGACCTATAGTTGCGATTGCCATTTAGTGGCAGAGTAGATGTGATCTTGGCTATGATTTGATCGTTTGAGATTGGTGAATTCACATCACTTAGTTGTGATGCAAGAGATTCAACTGCTGAAACATGAGACATTATGTCGTGGGTAGGGTCATATTGATATGCCATAAACTTGCCCATTAGTAGATGTTTGTTTTCAACAGAAGCCAGCTCATATTGATTTAACAGACGAATCCACATCGAATTTGAAGTCTTACAATTCATAATGGTTCTCATTACCTTCTCTTCCAGAGTAGCAACAATGTAGTTTTGTGCAGCAGTGTCTTTCTTGTCCCATTCATCAATCTGAGTATTTCTGGCGATGACTGCAGCGTTGTTTGAATTATCAGCAAGGAGAACAATGGCCGCGGGTTTTTGTTCATCACCTTCAACAATCTTGAGTAGGGCATGATTCTTCAGTACAAGTTTAAGTTGAAACTTATAGAAGCTAAATTGGTCTCCCTTGAATTTCGTAATGTGCGACACATCTTTTGCAGAGAAAGTTCCAGTGGCCATCTTGGCTCTGTTCTAGAAACAACGTGAGTACTTTTAGCCTATTTTGCAGTTATTACAGTAAGTAGGTAGCAATTGCGAACCTGGGCCCATAACCTGTTTAATATTAACTAATATGAGACTCGCGTTTTGTTCACTGTGATTACGTTTCTTTGTATTTGAGATTGCGACACAAGATTAGATCGAGATTAGAACGCACTCAAGTAGCAGACTGAGTTACACACACACAGAACATTCGATGAGAGAGAAGAGAGGGTAGGGAGGGAGTTGCCAGATTTACACAATTTAGGATTGACAACATAAATTCAACAGTTGTTGCTGATGTTGGTTGCCCTGCTGCTGTTGATGATGATAATGTTGACTATGCTGCTGATATTGCTATTGCTGTTGATTATGATGATGATGTTGTTGTCCTACCGATTTTGACGGAACTGAAACCGGTTGCTGAACAGTCGAGACTGGTGTTGGTTGAGCAGTAGCTAGGGGATAGGGGCACAATATGCAGGGGCCTGATGCTGAAGAGAAGCTGATGCTGAACTAGGTGGATTGTCTTCACTGCCGGTCTTGGTGTCCCATGTGCCAATATCCAAACTTGGAGTTGGTGGTGTTAAAATAGGCGGCGGAACCATCGACTTTTTCTTCGTAGTCAATTGTGGCTTGGCTGGCTGGCGATTAAAGTCCAAGTTAGCTTCTTCGGTTGCTGAGACTGCTGTTGCTGCAGTTCCTGTTTTGAACAGGTTTAGCTGTCTCAAGCGACAGTCCTTGCATAACTTGTTCTACTTGCTTCACACCCGGAGATGACGAGGATTCCTCCTGTCGGCCAGTCGAAGGGGCCGATGAAGTGTAGGCTGTGTGATGATCGGCAGTTCTTCCTGTTTGATAGTAGTCGTCGTAATGGGCCGTTTAACGATCCCATGTCTAATATGAATTCTGCACCGACACCATAGCCGCCACCGAAAGCCGGCTGGCCACCAAAATTACTGAAACAGCCCAAACATGCCATCTTGTTGGTGAAGGTGCTGAGACTGATGTGAAGGGGCTCCATATCCACCCAAAAGGGCACATCACTTGTTGACATCACATAACCAAATGGAAAAAAGGAATCTAAAATGAAACAATATTTTTTTTTAGTATTTCAGAGTTTTAAAATAGTTTAAAATTAATTTCAAATTATTTAAATCATAATTTGAAATATGACATGCGAGCCGGGGAGCCGGGCACATCACTCACTCACGAACTTACGTTGGAGAACGACCTAGTTTATACTTGTCCTTTTTTTATTCTAACTTATCCTTTTATTTCGTTAAAATGGACCCTTATGGAGTCCTAACGGATTCAGAAATAAATCTAGTGAAAAATCTGAACGCTGGGGAAAAAGTTATGTCCCACCTGAACAAAAAAATTGAAGCCGCTAAAACTGCAAAAACGCTTCTTGCTCAAGCGACTCATTCGCAAGAGATTCTATATGTCTTAAGAGACTATTCATCGGCTTATAAAAAGTCTGAAACATGGGGGCTAAATTGTGAAATAATACACAATTCTGAGTTTTTTGTTGGGGTAAAAATAGTTTACTAACCTAAGCTAAACCTAAACTAACAAAAGATCTTTCTAGGAAAAGCCGCTGAAGAAAGAAGAATGGAATGAGAAAAAGGGGCGCCTTTTGATGAAGGCAGCTTCCATCATAAATCTCAAGGATGCTTCTGCAGCAGATAAAGAACAGGCACGAGCAGATAAAGAACTTGAAGAAGAAAAAAAAGCCGCTGTCAAGCTGATGAAAACTAAGCAGCAAAAATGTTGTCCAAAGAAGACCAATAAACAAAAACGCCGTGGAAATGGTCAGAGAGCCAGACGCGCCAAACGCAAACAACAAAAATATGGCAAAAAAGGTAGAAGACTAAATTTGAAAAACCAAAAATAACTGTTCGACTAAACTGTTCCTTTTTAAAACTAGGCTTTTAGTCTGAGAAATACTCTATGAAACGACGACACAACATTCTAATTTTGAAATTAAAACGTATTTTTTTTTTAAATTCAACGAGTAGCCTATAAAAGCAATCAATAATAAATGAAATTGTTCCTGTTACCTGATTGTTGTTCTTTCTTCACTTCACACAACACTTCACTCAACCGACACAACGAAACTTCCGAAATGAAAAATGGCGAACTCCAGGGGTGACGTCAAGTCGTCAAGTGAAGAAATGAAGAACGAGTCTAATCAGTCTCCACGAAGCAAACACGGGAAAAATGAAGTTCGGAAACCCTCTACCAGGAATCAGTTGAACTAAATTTCCAAATAATTACTTCATTTTAATTGTTCTAAAAATTCAGAAACCAAGTAATTGATTTCAGGACCGTTAATACCCGAGGGCGAACCTGGACAGCAGGTCTTGTTTAACTGAGAACGGCTGTAGTCAATGAAGAACAGAAAACCGGAATAACTCGTAAAATCTGACACTAGAACGGCAACATTTTCAGTTTTCAGAACACTAGAGCGGAAATTTGGACCTGCTACGTAGTGAGCTTTTTTACCGTTAGATGGGGTTAAGTGCTTAGCAAAAAATTTATATTGAGTGCGCGAATTTTAAATCCACTATTTCTGATCTATTGCCTATACTACAGGTTGTTTTGCGACGGTGATGATAAAATGCTTTTTTTTAATCAGTCACACAGCACATACGTTTTGCAAAAAAAACATCGTAAACTAAAACCGAAAGAGTTGACAAAAACGACTTTGCCCACATAGACAATTGTAATTTAGTTTATAAGTTCAGGTTGCATTTTTGATCCTTGGCATTTTAAAGATATTCCACGTGGGTCCATTGAAAACAGGAATTCTTTTGTGTGATTTAATATCAGGAATATCCGAGGATTATTTTATACCAAGTCGGAAGTGGGTGTAGCCTACTCTGTGTCTATAGGAAATCGATATTCGATTTTGAACGAGTTTCTTATTGGCTATTTTATAGCACTAACAAGCATACGCATCTGACCAAATTTCGTATTACCGTACACCTATTACCAGGAACGTTTTATGATTTTACAAAAATCAATACTAAAGGTCAAAATAATAGATATAAATGCGCATATTAAGCACCGACACATCTCGGCACATGATGTTCTCTTCAAAAAAAGTCTCTGGTCACTTGCTTCGCGATTAATAATTGTTACCAATTAGAAATTAATGGACAAGATTTGAGCTGACACCTTACAAGTCAGTGAATCTCACACGTCGATTATGCCACGCGTACATTTTGAATTTTAAAAAAATAAATTTACAGGTTCATTATCGGATCTTTACAGCCCACAATCAAGTTCACCGCCATTTTACTTCTATATTCCAATCGTCCCGTGATCCAAATAGAACTCAGATTGAACCTTATACCTGTATGTAGGGCAGTTTTCTAAATTCCACTGCTTGTAGTTTGTTAGACGTATATATTGCGAGACCAACTCGGTCACTACTTCGTTTATAATTGATGCGTAGTGTAGTTGTCTACTGCATCTTAGTTCTTCTTCTTCCCTATGGATGTGAAGCCAAAGGCAGCACACGCAGCAGTACTACAGTCTGCGTACAGAGGAATCAAGCAGAGTGTGGGCACAGCGGAAAAAGAGAAAAGTTAGTTTGTATGTTTGACCCACTTTCTCCCATCGACCCTGGTCTCTCTACATTTCGGTCTACGGGTATAGAAAAGTTCGAAGCAAAGGCTGGGCCTTTTTATATGGGGACGGAGCAACTCGGAGCATTTGATCGTACAGCCATGATATCGGTACTACACCGTTGGATATAGTACTCTGTAGCATGTGATCTATGCGAGCTGAGTAGATATTTACCCTTCTCAAATCAACTCGCAGCCAGTAGAGTATATAAATTCCGTAGAAATGTAGGCGCACATTTTTTGACACAAGAATGCTGTTGTCGGTCGAATACTGTTCGTCTTCCGTGTAAACGTCTCGTCGCTTGCCCTTCCTCCCATTTAAACCTTGGCTGCATGTCCTAGATCTGGATGTGTAAGCAAAAATCAATCGCTTGAGTCTGCGCTAGAAGCCCAGATACCGCATCGCCTTTCAGAACAAAAAACAAAAATTCACACACAAAAAAAAAAAAAAACGTTCGTCCAACCTTCACCAACTAAACTCTCGGATTTTTTTAAGCGATTCTTTTTATCTTTAATGTCCCCTGCTGACTGTATATATACGTGACATTCATTTCACTCGTCGTCGGTCTTTATTTAAAAAAAAAAAAAAAAAAAAAGCCTAGCCATCCTTTGTTCTACTGCTGCCGTGCTGTGTGTATGGTATCTCGGAAACTTGATTCGTTGAAAAGCGACGAGGCAGTAGTTATACAGCGCTATAGCTCACCAGCCGTAACTATCACAATGAAATGGAGATAAATAGGAGAGAGAAATTTTTGGGAGAAAGATGTTCTATTTATTTAAGAAAATGTTCACCGGATACTATAGCTAGTAGTACATCGACAGGCTTTTCTCGTGGAAAATGAAGCCCTACTTTTTCTTGCGGAATCCATCATGGCCTTCGTCCTCTTTCACTCGGCTTTTTCTTTTCGCTGTGGCCACGGTACCAAACTGTTTGCCCTTTTAACCTTATCATTTTTTTTTTGTTTCCATCATTGACGTGATTTGAACATTTCTACCGGTTTAATTCAGCCCGTAAAACATCACGGGATCGACAAATGATGTAACCGTTCATCCGTCAATAGGCCAATGCAAATGTACAGTATCTACTTGAGCCGGTGAGCAGACGCCCGCTGCTGATGACGAGAAAGTATAGTCAGTATATAAGTTCAGACATCAAAAGGAGGTTTTCAATTTACATTCGACTATCCCACTTTCCCTCGTCACATTCATTATATTTTGGGGCCGTGTTCTATTATCGTTTTGTTCCCTCTCGCTTGTTTCCATTGCTGCATTGTATCTAGGGTAGAACAGGTATACATGCGTGTGTGATGGGCGGTTTTTATTGCCAGTCTACAACTTTTTGTGGCTGCTGATCATTAAATGTCATCGAAAATAACATTCACGTCTAATGTGTGTGGATTATTACAGTGTCCTGTTGACATGGAATCAAGTTTCACCCTAGGGTATATCAGTTAGATGAGCAACAAACCTGATGTATTTCATTCTAGACATGAATTCGTTTTAAAAAATCCGACGTTTTTCAATTGATGACGTAGCCTATTTGAATGATCGAATTGATGTGGGTGCAAGCCGAGGATTTTTACGGGGGAACTGTTTGACCCACTAAAAATGAATTCACTGGGGAAAAAACGTTTAAATTTATATGGACAGCTGATGCAGCTAGGTATATTAACCAAAACGAAGTGGTGACGTTGATTATTATTTCAGTAAACAGTGGAAGACAAACTGTTGTACGGGTGGATATTGAATCAGGGTCATCACATCTTGGATTAGATTCTCTTTACTATAGAAAACCAACGTGACGGAATCTATGTCGCGCCTCAACTTTCTACTTCTTCGTTGGTCGGTTGCACGCTATACATAGAATACATGCCACGAATTGAGGGGAAGCGGGGAAAGTTTTCAATTCAATTGGGTCTACAACTATTTAACCTTTCAGATTTCAAGAGGTTATTTCTATTTATTATATAGTTGAATAACAACGACTGGACTCTGTCGCATTATACTCTAAGGAATGTTTACATCACCCGTTGTGAGAATGAAGACATAAAATTGCCAATAGATAATTTGGCTCCGTATTGGACCCGGACTCGATGATCTTTCCTGGAAAAATTAGTTCTGATTACGTACACAACTCCATAAAAGTATGGATGCCTTTTACGAGCGAATGTAGGCCATTTGGGGGGGGGGGGGGGCCATAATATCAGCTGATATATGTATAAAGTTATTATCTAAGGTGTATGACTAATTGCATTCGTTTTTGTCTGCGACTTGTTGATGGCGTTATTATTTCTCCTTGACACTCTCTCGATAGACCACGCTTGAAATTCGGTTCGACAGGCGACCGACTATAGTATTTAGTTCCTTGTTTGTACTACTACTGTACTTGACGTTCGGATCATGGCTCCTAATTCTTGGAAACAATGCACTTCCTTTTACTCTTGCGCCGATTTCAATATAAAAGCGAATGAGGTAGGTTCCGTTTACCATTAGAAAGAGGACAACGACAGACTTGAGCATTTGTCTTTCTGAAACTGTTATAGACTTCTCTACAAATGGGCGCAATTGTTTCTATAAGGCATCCTGTTCTTCCCTTGGTTGATACCACGATTCTTATATGGCATATTGCTCGAGGATTTATTTAATAATAACAGCAACATATAATTTCATTTTTGACGTTGCCGGGTTCTTTTGACATCTAAGCCGCCTTACTTTTGTTCTTATTGCTAAATAACATTTCACTCAAAAGAAACCAATTCATCCGTGTCCGTTTGGTTGATTCCAGTTT